>NW_010357949.1:0-51467 GCF_000414095.1 Morus notabilis | reverse complement strand
ATCACACCTTACCATGTAATCCCCTAGCACACTCAACTACCCAATTTTGGCTCTAATTTTTTCTATGCATGGCCGGCCAAAGTGGAGAAGGAGAGAGAGAAAACTAAATCCTACCCCTTGTACTTTAGTCCACTCTCTTAAGTTACCTTTGAATCAGGTAAAAATCATACTGACTGTAAAGGGTACTTAGCTGACAGTAAATTCTTGTTTCTGACAGTTCTTTTTTTTTCTACTACTTATTTACAGTTCAACTGTTAAATCCTCGTCTGCTTTGATATCACGTTAAATTCTTACTCGCGTAATATCTTAAATTGTTTCAAGTCTTGAAATTAATTCTAGACTGAATAAATTCTAAATTTAACTTTTCTGCATTATATCCCGGGAATGACATTGTTTCTGACGGTGTCAACTCCTGAGCTCACATTGTACCCTTCTACTATAGGTATCTATCTTGTGACTTTAACCTAGCTGTCTGGCAATTAAAGATTTTCTCTTCTTTAAAAATGTCAGTGCATTTTTTTTACGCTGCTAACATCATGCTGTGTTTAGAGATTCTTGAAATTAAGATTCTCAAACTATACTTGTACTGAAAATTATTCCACCTTAAAGTACGGCAAGAATTTATCGATCGAAAACATGAACTTAACATGAAATCTGCTACAGAATTTAGGAATACAGATATTGATTCCATAAATCCTTTAGTCACATAATATTTTCTAGGAAAATCCTTGGCTTAAATAAATAAATTGTATTATTTAAAGTCTGGGATTTTCTCAGTCATTACAAATGTTGAGTTATTCTTCACTGCCTACTTCGTTCAAGGGTTATGCCCTAAGAATAGCTACCTACATTTTGAACAGAGTACCATCTAAGTCTGTTCCTAAAAGACCTTTAGAGTTGTGGTGCGGTCGAAAACCCAGTTTGAGACACGTATGTATATGGGGGTGCTCGGCACATGTTCTGAAAAGAAAGACTGGAAAGTTAGAACTTAAGTCAGAAGTGTGTATGTTCATAGGATATCTTGATGGGATGAAGGGAGGTCTCTTTTATAGTCTCGAAGATCATAAGGTATTTGTGTTGACAAATGCCACGTTTCTGGTATGATAGATTTTAAGCCCAGAAGCAAAATAGTTCTAGAAGAGTTACTTTTTGATAAGATTGGACTATAGCCGGTAAGAGTTGTCAGACCACCAAGAGAAAAGACTACAGTTCCTGATCAGACTCCTGTGGCACCTCGTCGTAGTGGGAGGGTAAGCAGGTTACCCGACCGGTATACTGGGGAAGCCCAGATCGTCACTGCTGATGACGGTAAGGAGGATCCATCAACCTTTAAGGCTGCGATGGATGATTTTGATAAGAAAGAATGGCAAGCAGCTATGAAACTTGAGATGGAGTCCATATACTCTAACTCAGTATGCCAACTTATAGATCTACCCGAAGGGGTAAAGCCTATTAGATGCAAGTAGATCCTCAAGAGAAAGATATGAGCAGATGGAAAAGTAGAGACTTATAAAGCAAAGCTAGTGGCTAAGGGTTATACCCAAAAGGAAGGAGTTGACGATGAGAAAACTTTCTCACCAGTAGCTATGCTTAAGCCCATCCGAATACTCCTGGCCATTGCAGCATATTTTGACTATGAGATATGACTGATGGATGTCAAGACAGCTTTTCTGTATGGCTATCTTGAGGAAACCATCTATATAGATCAGCCAAAGGGTTATATAGAGGAAGGCCAAGAGCAAAATATCTGCAAACTGTAGAGATCCATTTATGGATTGAAGCAGGCTTCTAGATCATGGAACATCAGGTTTGATGAGGCTATAAAGTCTTATGGATTTGATCAAAGCATTGATAAACCATGTGTCTACAAGTACAAGAAAGAAAAGAAAGTGGTCTTCTTAGTTATTTACGTCGATGACATCCTACTCATTGGGAATGATGTGAGGTTGATGACAGATGTAAAGAAGTGGTTAGCTAACCAATTCTAAATGAAAGATTTGGGAGAGGCAAGTTATGTTCTTGGGATTAAGATTATTCGAGATCGTAAGAAAAAGCTGTTAGGGTTATCACAGGGATCGTATATAGATAAAGTGTTGTCTAGGTTCTCGATGCAGAACTCCAAGAAGAGGAATTTACCTTCTAGGCATGGTATTCATCTTTCTAAGGAGCAATGTCCAAAGACTCCATAGCAGGAAGAAGATATGAGACGATATCCCTATGCATTAGCTGTGGGAAGCCTTATGTATGCCATGTTGTCTACAAGACCAAATATCTGCTACGTTGTGGGAGTAGTCAGTCGCTATCAGTCCAACCCAGGATTAGATCATTGGGTTGCAGTGACGTGTATTCTCAAGTATCTTAGGAGAACGAGAAACTATATGTTAGTATATTTTAGAGAAGATCTGTCTCTCACCGGATACACATATTTCGATTTTCAATCGGATAGAGATAGTCGACGGTCAACATCTGGATTTGTGTTCACTCTTAATGAAGAAGCCGTGGTATAGAGAAGTGTAAAACAAAAGTGTGTTGCTAACTCTACCATGGAAGCTAAGTATGTGGCAGCTTGTGAAGCCGCAAAGGAAGCTACATGGCTCAGGAAGTTCTTAACTGATATGGAAATTGTTCCAGATATGAATAAGCCAATTAAGCTTTGTTCTGACAACAGTGGAGCAATGGCTAATTCAAAAGAACCTACAAGCCATAAGAGTGCGAAACATATAGAAAGAAAATATCACCTGATCAGAGACATTATGGATAGAGGTGATGTGACAGTTCTGAATATTGCGTCGGAAAACAACCTTGCTGACCCGTTCACGAAGACATTGTCATTGAATGTATTAGATCGACACTTAGAATGATTTGAGATTAGAGACATGACACACCTGCTTTAGGACAAGTGGGAGATTGTTGGGAATGATGTCCTAGAAGTATGAGATGTAATAGGATATTTATTATTTATTTAATAAAATAGTTTATTCATCATTTTATGTGTATATATTTTTGAATATTTTATGAATATCAAATGAAAATTCCATGATTATTTATGTGACCTTAAACATTGTATATAAGTGTTATATGCGAGAGAATAATGTTCAAGGATAATAATCAAAAGTGATGTTCATAATGAATTTAATTAAAGTTCATAATCTTTAATTGAAAACATTACTAATACATGTAATTCCCATTTAGAATGGAATAGTATTATCCACACTGTTAATATGGCTAGATATTGAATGAGTTTATTACGCATAATATGATTATGCGGAACAGTGACAAAGACACAATATGAATTTCTAATAATTTTTGTTAAGTATAGAAATTCTAATTGAGTCTGCCGATTGTCATATATAGAATGATCTTAATCCTAAGTTCTTAAAAAACTCATATTTATGGATTTGTGTCTTTTGATTTACTTGGTACAGATTCTGGGACCCTAAATCCTATTACTTGTATTTTAGAGACATGTTGAAGTAGGTAGCCGAGAATGTTATTATACGAGATGGAATCCACTCCTTCTTGAGAAAGAAGCAGATAAATAATTCTCTTGAGTATTGATTCGGTACTTGGATTAGTTAGAGTGTCATCGTTCATGAATGTGTTTTATGAATCACTATCCATTAGATAATCGATGGTACTCAAGGATAAAGATATAATTATAGTGGTTAACGGATTTTACCTAACTAAAATTATGAATTACTTATGGAGGATTGATCTATATGCAATGACTATATCAGATTGACACTTCACAGTTTAGAAGTAATTTATGTCTATAATTACGATAGTACAATTCCAAGTTTATAGTTGAGTAAATATTGTAATTAATAGAATTAATTAATTAATTAAAGAATTTAATTAATTATTAATTTTATTGGAGCTCGGAATTACAGTTCTATTAGTCTTCGCGTCGTCCTAGTAATTCTACAACACACAAAAGGCAAAATGAGATTTTATAATTATGAAATTCTAAAAATAAAACACTCAATAGTAATTAATTGAGAATTAATTATAAATTTAATAATGTGATTATTTAAATTTAAATTTGAAGTTTGGATCACTTATGTGAAGGTGTTCGCCTATGTGAACGCAAGGCACAGTGTGAACACACAGTTGAACACAATTTATATTTTTCCTTTTAAACTTATTTGATAAGTTGTTCAATTTATAATTTAAATTAATTTAAGTTTGGCTTAAATTGGAATTTAAATTTGAGTCAAAATTAGACAACAGGATAAAGGATAATTTTCTCTTCCTTCTATATCTGTATTTGGCGCCACACAGGGATAAGATCCCAAGAGGATGGCCTGCCACATCAAGGATAAGGAGTGGGAGAATTTTTGTTGCAAATTCAAATACGAGATAATTAACAAGCTTTATGTTGAAGATAAAGATTGGATTCCTTCTAAAAGTTTGACTTCTACTCTATAAATAAAAGAATAATAGAAAATTATAGGATACAATTTTTGCCCTAATTTTTAAAGTTGTGGCTGAATTTCTCTAAGAGATTATGAGGAAAAATTTTTCTCCAAAAATTTCACATCGTACATGCGTTGGTGTTTGTGGAAATTCGAGTGTTTATTCTAACCCTTTTGTCTTAGGTAAAGAGTTACAGATATAATATGAGCTTGGGAGTTGATACCGCGAGTAGCGTGGTCATTCCTGGGATATAGTACAAAAAAGGGTTAAGTTTAGAATTTATATAATTTAGAAATGATTTCAAGATTAAAAAAGTCTGAAATTCTATGCAATTGATAGTTTGGCTTGATACTGAACTATTCAGGAAATTAGTATCGGATTGCAAATTTTTTTAAACAATAGAAAAGGAACCATCGGAAACTAAAATTTCCTATCGGCCAAGTTAATTCCCTACGGTCGGTATAAATCTTGACTTCTTTACAGAGAATCTTAAGGGATAAGCTTAGGGAAATAATGATGAGCTTGAATTTATGAAGGGGACAAGTGTTGATCAACCATTGGAGAGAAGAAATTTTGATAATCTTCTCTTTCTTCTCCAAAGGATTGGCCGGCCATGCTTAGGAGGTTTTAACCCAAGATTAGCTAGTTAAGTGAGTTGAATTAAGGGGTTAAACATATATCGTCACAAATATAACAGAACACGTCATCATCAACGACATGTTCGATGGAACATTCATGACGACTTATTCGCGACAACAGTCATCGCTAATGTATTAGTGACGACATCTCAAAACTTTATCATCGTAAATATATTATTTGCATCTAAGTTTTTACAGCGACTAATTTGCGATGACATGTCGTCGCAAATATAATATTACCGACGACAACGTACTCTTTTGCGATGACATTGAGTCGTCGTAAATAAGTTTTTTTATTGTAATGTATTGGGAGAGAAGCTGTGAATTTTAGAGGTGTGAGGAGGGAAGGAGAACAAAGGTGGAAAACTTCTAGGCTAGGTCGAATCAAGGTGAATGTTGATGCGGCAGTCCAAGACAATGGGGTTGTGGTTGCGGCTTTGCTCAGAGATGAAGAAGGCAAGGTGGTAGCTTTCAGTTCGAAGTCTTTGGAAGCCTGCTCAATTAATAGTGTTGAGCTTGTTGAGACTAAGACTTCGTTCACTTCGCAGATTCGAGTTTTTAATTCGAGCTGAGATATGACATTTTATGAGAATTTTTCACTGTAGCAGAAAAAGTTAGATATGACATTTTTTGAGAGCTTTTTATTGTAAAAATTTAAAATTAAAAACTCAAATCGGTAAAATAAATTAAGCATAAATTTGGGACGGGGGTAGTTTTAGAGCCATTATTCCCTGATGTGGACATTGAAGGTGACTGCCTGCTGGCTAGATCATTTCTATCCTTAAATTTTATGTGGGTGTCTAAAGATTATAATAGAGTCGCTCATGAGTTGGCCAAATGATCTTTATAGTCGGAAAAGTTTGGTTCATTCTCTACATGAGAAGTTGCTCCTAGCGTGGCATCTGTTTTATTTTTAGATATTGAATAAAGGGACTTTCCAGAGAGGGAAAAAAAAAAAAAAAAAAATCTTTGTCCTTGTCAATAGTCAACATCACGTGGTCCATCTATACTCTTTTGTCTTCATTGCATTCCACGCTTTAATAAAGGGAATTATATAGTATTATAAAAAACATAGTAAACCGATGTGTACACAATTTATCACTGATGCCATGAAATGAGACCCAAAATCATATTATAAAACTTATAATCTGACAAAAAGGTGATGAAAATCAGCGGCCAAGAACTGGATCATGCCAGTGTATCGTTTTATACTCCCACCACAAAATTCACCAAAAGAGAAAAAACACCCCCAAAAAAAAAAAAAAAACAATTTATTTCTTACGTAAGAAAGAAAAAGCCAAACACAAATTCTACTCTTCTCTCGTCCCTTCTCGTCAGCTTTCATTTTCACTGTCGCTTTGAACTTTTGTCAAACATCTTCCCTGCATATGCAAATATATACAAACATAAACATGCTTGGTTTGAACTTTGAACTCTTCTCCGACTTTTCTCCTCCGTCGTTCGCGGAGCTCCGGAGCGATAATTGCGGGTGTATGGGATTGGGATTTGGGGGTTTTCCGCTGTGACGTACGAGCTTTCGTTTTCCGATGGGAATGGAGGATTTCGGCGGCGAGATGCCGGTGGGGTTTAGGGCTTTGGAGGCGTTGGGGAAGGGCTTCGATCTGAGCAGCGATTTCAGGCTCAAGTTCGCCAAGGGATTGGGGGAGTCTTGCGGCGGCGGAAGGTTGGTGGTTCTCGATGAGACGAACAAGAGGGATATTGTGATTCCTGGCTGTGGCGGAGGGCTCGCGATTCGAGGAGTTTCCGAGGATATTCGATGCGATAAGGGAGATCGAATTCGGTTCAAATCGGATGTTCTTGAGTTCAATCAGGTCGGATTTTGAGTCCTTTTTTTTTTCCTTTTTACTATTTACTTTGAATTTTCTTAGTTTGTGGATTTTTTCAGTGCTTGATTATGTTATTTGTTGCTTGTTTTGGGCTCTACGCTGAAAAGTTTGCTGATTTGCGGCTCGGGAAGAAGGGAATAATTCTTTGTAGCACAAGCTAGTGTATAAAAGTTGTTCATGTTAAATTGAAGTAATTGTAAGAAAATGGTTACACAAACTCGAGCTTTATTTTATTAGAACGATGAAGAACCGCATGATATGGTCATTTTCTCTGTTATGAAGACGCTTTACTCTGCGTGTACTTGCTCTCACTATTGTTACGGATTAAACCCCTTAATTCTTAGCCCTAATTCTTTTTCTGCGAGAGCAATAACAAACTTTCAGCTGCGGCAGGTTTTCACTATAATTAAGAAGAAGATCAGAAAAAATTCACACTTCGGTTCGCGCCTCTCACACTCATATTTGCTAACTCTATGTGATGGTGATAATTAGGCTCCACACACCTAACAAATATCAGATAGAATTTCTGGTTAAAATTGTCTCAAATTTACTGATGATTTTCCTTAAGCTGATTAATGACTTTGAATCTACTAAAGTTAATCAATTATGTCATAGAATTTGACAGATATCTAATTATTACGTTTGTAGTACGCATAATATTAGAGCTGACTCCTGGGTGAGTTTACAATATCTTTTAGTGCCAGTTTGGATAGTGGTATTATTGATGCTTTTGTATGCATACGTTTTGCCAAACTTTGCTCTTATCAAACCATACAATTTCGCTAATATTTAGTAATCGGTTTTGTTTTGTTTTGTTTCCATGCAGATGTCTGAGCTACTTAATCAGAAATCTTCGGTTCAAGGAAAAGTTCCTTCAGGCTATCTTAACTCCATATTTGAGGTGACTGGAAATTGGTTTCATGACGTTGCAGACACCAAGTACCTAGCATTTGATGGTTACTTCATCTCATTGTACAACTTGCACCTCACAGCGTCTCCATTAGTGCTACGTGATGAAGTGAAAAAATCTGTTCCATCTCATTGGGATCCAGCAGCATTGAGTAGGTAAATTTTAAAGTTTGATTTGATAATATATTTGAGGTGACTGGAAATTGGTTTCATGACGTTGCAGACACCAAGTACCTAGCATTTGATGGTTACTTCATCTCATTGTACAACTTGCACCTCACAGCGTCTCCATTAGTGCTACGTGATGAAGTGAAAAAATCTGTTCCATCTCATTGGGATCCAGCAGCATTGAGTAGGTAAATTTTAAAGTTTGATTTGATAATATATATATACACCCGACAATAACATGTCAGGCACCAAAAAAAAACAAAAACAATAGAAAGCATGTTTTCTTAGTGTGTGTATATATATATATATATATATATGTTCATAAGGGGTTGTAAAGATGCACGTATGTAATAAATTCTTTTCTAATATATATATATATATATATATATTTGTTTTCGGGTCACCCGACAATGTTATTGTCAGGCACCAAAAAAAAAAAAAAAGTAATACAATAGAAAGCATATTTCTTTAGTACATATATATGTTCATAAGGGGTTTTAAAGATGTACGTATGTAATAAATTCTTTTCTTAGTTCATATATGTATCTTCATAGGTACTATAAAGTGGTTTTTATAAATTCTTTTCTTAGTTTATATATGTATATTCATAGGTACTATAAAGTGGTTTTCATGTAATAATTTGCTTTCCTGTTTGGAGTTTTGATCGGTGATTGAAATTTCGGGATGGGGAATGTTTTGCTTTTCTTTCTTCCTTCTGCTGAAATATTTTGTACAGGGACAGTCAATTGAATCAATGAAGCAGTGCATTGTTATGACTTGATAATGATACAGTCGTGATACTAATCAATTTTATTAGGCAGGTTTATCGAGTCATATGGAACACACATAATAGTGGGGATGGCTGTTGGAGGTCAAGATTTAATTTGTGTCAGACAAAAGTCCTCGTCACCAATTCCTCCTGCTGATCTAAGGAGACACCTGGAGGATCTTGGAGACATTCTTTTCTCAGACAGTAGAAGCCCTTCCCTACTGCAGAGGAAAACAGGAGATGGGAAACACAAAGTACTGCTTCCATAATACTTCCTTTTTCATTTTGTACCATTTTTCCTCTTTTCGTATGTTTATAGATAGCCAATGAATGGGATTCGTTTCTGCAGGTACCTGAGGTCTTCAATCGTATATTGCAGTCAAATACCATGCAGCTGACCAGTATTTCAGAGACATCAAGCAAGGATGTAAGTAAAGAAATTGAGAACAAAGCTACAATCAACAATTACTATAGTCTATTTAGTGTTGTTATTCTAACTTTCTTGTACAGGGTCTCACTGTCATTTGTTCCAAAAGAGGAGGTGATGTGTTCTTGCATAGTCACTGCAATTGGCTCCAAACAGTGGCTGCTAAGCCAGAAGCTATCCATTTTAAGTTCGTACCTATTGTTTCTCTTCTTACTGGCATTCCAGGCAGTGGTTATCTTAGTCATGCAATCAATTTGTATTTACGCTGTAAGTGTTTACAGCTTTACTATATAAATATATATATATATATTGTGATGTTGCATATCAACTCCACAATCTGCATAAAGTATCTATGCCAACCATTAACATTGTTTTGTGAAGCATCTATGTTTAAAAGAAAAGGATTCAGCTGTACTCCTCAGAGGGTGTGGGTGGGTTTGAGATAGGGAGTTAGAGAAAAGATAAAAAATAATAATAAAAGAAGACAGAGCGGACTTCATGGTTTACATTTCTAATGAATAACCAGAATATCAGCACTGAAAATAGAAGTTTTCCTTGAGTTCTTGAAGCATCATGGAATTCACCTTGGTCTGCCCAAATATAATTTGTTTTGCCATTTTCTTTACTCCTTTCCCAACACTTATCGTGTCAAAATTTCTTATTCATTATTCTCTTTCAGACAAGCCTCCTCTCGAGGATTTACTGTTTTTCTTGGAGTATCAAGTTCCAAGGCAATGGGCACCTATGTTTTGTGAGCTGCCTCTCCGTCATCACAGAAGAAAGGCTGCTTGCCCGCCCTTGCAATTCAGTTTCATGGGCTCAAAAATTAATATTAGCTCTACTCAGGTACTTGTTTCTCTCTCTCTCTCTCTCTCTCTCTCTCTCTATATATATATATATATATATATGTATATATATATGTATGTATGTATAAATATATATATATATATATATACACACACATATGTAGAGATATATAGCACACACTCACTGTTGCATACATACGCATGTGAATGTTTGTGCAGAGTTCCTTGAGCACACTCATACATATATGCACGCTTACAGTAAATGAATTTTATTTGTTTATTTTTATTTTCTTCATTTATTGGACATATGAGAATTAATTTTAAATTGTATGACCTAGTGCATTTTTTAGTGACAGAAAATACATATGCTTAATCGCATGGGTGTTTTTATTTTTATTGTTAATTTTTGGTCAAGGTGTTGCTTGTTTGCTTAAGCAGATATTTGGGATGAGTTTCTATCTAATGTCCTTGGCCGCCCCATTTATTAAAAAAAAAAAAAAAAAAAAATTCCCACTGCCTCCCGAAATGTCTATCAATGAAATAAGAAATTGTAGATTATCTCATCTTTACAAGTGGAAACAATACAATGAATTAGCCCAGAAACTTTAAGGATCTATCAAGATATTTACAAAGTGTAGGAGAGTCTACTCCTCTCTAGAGTTCTCTATAACTTTTTCCTGGGTTCTCTAAGGATCATGCATCTTCTGGAGAGTTCTAGATGGATCACAAGATGTCTACATTTTTTCAAAAAGATCTCGAGCTTCCTTCAAATTGCCTTGATCTTTCTAGGTCTTCTCTAATATTCCATTAGATGACAGCATTTAAGGAACACTCTAGAGAATCCTAGAGCCTTCAAACAAGCCTTCTATGCGATAATGGGGCAAGCATGTGCAGTTCGTGACATTTTCCCCCACCTAACTCATCATGCAAGTCTCCTTTGGTGGATTGCTAGGTAGTATTAGCATTCGAGGCGTGCGTCTCAAGGTGCGCTTTGAGGCAGTCAATTCTTGCCCTGAGGAGCATGCTCCTTATGGGTGAATGGAGGCTTGCACCTTGAATGAATGCTTGAAGCATGCACCTTGAGGAGTCTGAAATTTGAGCTTTGTTGAGAATTTTTTAGTTGTTCTAGGTCTGTTTTGAATAAAATTCGTATTTTAGGTTAATTTTTAGCATTTCTGAGCACTTGGGTTTCCTTGGTTAAAAATTATAATTACAAAAAATCATTATTGGACTAAAACACACGATAAAAATAGGACACACATCTTGGGCCTTTTATGGTTTTTGTTTTTGTTTTTTTTTTTTTTTTTTTTTTTTTTTTTTTTTTTTTTTTAACCCCAGAAAATAAAAAAAAAGGCACCCCCTTTTTGGCGTTTTTTTTTTTTTTTTTTTTTTTTTTTTTTTTTTTTTTTTTTTTTTTCCTTTTGTTTTTTGTTCAGCCCAGAAAATAGAAAACAGAAAGCAAAAATGAGGCTTAGCCTCAAAAAGCGCCTTTGGGCTTTAGCTTCAAGGCCCACCTCATACATGAGGTGTATGCCTCCTTTCAATAGGCGTAGGCTTAAAAACCTCAGTACTTTTCTTGAGTGCCTTGTGCACTTTTAATCTATTGGCTCATGGCAGTGCTATTATATTGAGGTAACTCAACTAGATGTAGTAATGTAATAGTCTGGAAGATAGATAAGTGACAAAGTCAGTCGAATAAGTTAAATAAGATACACTGGAGTACCACCATGATTAGGTTTGTATAAAAATTAAAAAAAAAAAAACGTCAAACCGCAAAAACCAACCAAACCAAACCTTTAGCTAATTTTGGATTAATGGGCGGTTTTTTTAGTCATTTTGGCTGGCGGTTTGGCTAAAGGTTTCTCCGACCGCTCAAAAATATACTTATATACTTTTTTATAACTTTAGACAATTACCGTAGAGCATAGGCTGCAGTGTTAGAAGTTGAGCAGATGGGTTTTGTCTCATACTGAGAACAACAAAGTTGAGTGGAAGGTTGGTAGTTTGACTCAAGGTTTTACCATGGTACCGTATTCATGATTTAGTTTTTGGTATCGAAGGTAAGTTAGGGTAGGCTAATAAGTGGGGATAGATTTTGAAAACAATAAGAGTCTTAAATGTGTGGTATAGACTGAAGAATGATATCACTTACATATTGGATTACGTTAGGAACCTGGGTTTCTCTTAGCCAAACAGCCCCAAGACTCACCAACACAACAAACACAACAGAAATTGACTAATAATTTGGATGAAATCAGAATGAAGTTTTGTTAATCAAATTCAACACCAACTCAACAAGTCACAATTGGCAAAGAAAATCAAGGAAAATACTAAAGATAGTGGAGTATTCGAGGGCCTCATTCATTTCACCGATTCGAGTTTTCAGTTCCAGTTTTGCCACAGTAAAAAGCTTTCATAAAAAGTCATATATAACTTATTATGCTAAAAGTTCTCACATAAAGTCACATCTGAACTCGAATTAAAAACTTGAATCGGTGAACTGAACTCTGAAGAACTCCTAACTTGGTGGTATTCGAGAGACCACCAACTCTCCTAAGATTTCCCAAATTCCTCACAAATCACAGCCTAACCCCCACTCAATCCTAAACCCCACTCAACCCTAAACCCCCTCACTTATACTCCTAAAAGACTACTATTAACAAAGCCACAAGACCAACTATACACACACGCGCGTCATTTTTCTCAATCCAATTTGCCCCTCTTAGCCTATACCTCCTAAGGGCATATATCTAACATTACCCCCATCCTCAACTTCAACTGTGTCCCCAAGGTTGAATTTGAGAAATTGGCTGCGAAGAACCTCCAACAGCTCCCAAGTTGCGCTTCGATGAATTGAGGGAAAGGTCAATCATTTCCTCCAACGATGCGATTCTGTGAGTGTCCTCCTCCTTAGGTTCTTCCACGCCGCTCTCGTCGGTGACCAACAAAATTTGAAGTTGCTTGTTCTTGCACCTATGCCCCAGGACGTACTTTTCATCACATTTATAGCAAAGTCCTTTCGCACGGCGTTGTTGTATTTCTTCTTCTGAAATCCCACAGTAGTCTCCTGCTTCAACCCCGGTGGACTAGAAACCGTTGGTGTAGGTGACTTTCCCCTCACTTCTCTACCTTCTATTGGGGTATTGACTCGAGGAAGCTCTTCGGAAAGTAATGTTGAGTGGTCGGTCCCTCACAAAATGAATACGAGCGCACCAAGCCACCCGCTCGACCAAACTTTATTCTCCCCGGCTTTTCCACCGCCTCATTCCTATCTTCAATTTGCTGGTCTGTCTCCATAACTTCTAGAAGTGTTGTGGGATAATGCATCTTCACCTCGGCTGGCACATCCTCACAGAGTCCACTAGAAGGCACTCAGCATGTTTCTCACTGGAGCCGAAACCATCCCACTTTGCCTTAGCGCCATCAACCTCTCCATTGGGTCACCTTCCTTGGCCCCACTAAATTGCTTCAAGATCGCCGCCCTCAAGTCCCGCCATCCCACAAACGGATCTTGGGAGTCCGTCCACCTAAACCAATTTAAAGCTCAACCCTCCATACAAATCGAAGCCTCCGACACCTTGTCTCTTTTCAGCACCTCATAAATGTCAAAATAATGCTCTGCTCTAAAGAGCTGGCCATATGGATCCTCTCCCGCGAAGATTGGCATTTCCATCTTTTTTCCTCAGATTTCCCCTCCTGCTCGCACCCCCTCCGGAGTCTCGGGACGATGAACCCAATTCCTTTCCCACCCTCGATCTCCCGGTTGTAGCTCCTGATTGAGATTGTGCTCCCATTGATAAACTTCCAACTGGAATTCGGGTCCAAAACCCCTTCTGAAATCTTCCCTAGCAAGATTCGTGTCTTGTTCCCTGACCCGGCAAGCCCCAGTTGCGTCTGGATCAGGGCTGGGTTCCCTGGCCCGTTGGACTCTTCTCTGACCCGAATAGGGTCCACGTTGTTCTCTGTCTTCCCACTCAAAATTAGGCAGCAAAACAGGCCTACGTCGCTGCCCTTCCACCATGGCTGGCTGGCCATCCATCGGCGCTCCTCCACGCGGCCTAAGGTTGCTGTCCGCCCCCAGATCGCCGCCGATCTAGTCTCCTCGACGCCGTTCCAAGCCGATTTGCCACCAAGTTCAGGTTCCAAACCATATGGGTTGAACCCTAACTCTCTCCTTCGTCTCAAACTGTCTTCGGCCACTTGTCCTACCACTGGAGCTCCGGCGCGAACCCAGCACCGATCGGCTTCCCCCTTCGCAAATCCACGCGGATCTGGTTGAAATCCCCAAGACCTAGACCTATAATGTCCTCGCAGAACAGTTCCGGCACCTCCGCCCCTATATCTTGTTTTGAGATGTGGAGTCTAATAGCGTTTGGAAGCAAGGAAAAGCAAGAAAAAAGGATAAGAAATCGATGTAGTGCTGCGGCCCCATTCAGTGGGCGCCGCAGCACCAGAAGACTACATACTCCGCGCCGCAGCACCAGAAGACTACATACTCCGCGCCATGGCACTCTAGAAATCGGCCTCACAGCGCCGTAGCACCAGAAGACTACATACTCCGCGCCATGGCACTCCAGAAATCGGCCTCACAGCGCCGCGGCACCAAGGTTGAGTGCCACGACACCAGTGAGCTGCGCACAAGGTGTTTCGTTGGGTGCCGTAGCACCGAGAAGGTAGTGTTGCGCCCGTGGGCAGGTGATCTCAAGGTCGGTTTTAGGTGACTTTTAAGGGCTTTTTTGGGCTTTTCTTGTACTCTATAAATACCTAATGTTGTAGGAACTTAGGGTGACAAATTTTCAGAGAGAAAATTTGGAGTGTGAGGTTAGGAAACATCTTTTGAGTGTGAGAGAAACACAAAGTGAGATTGAGTGTTTTTCTTTATAAAGAATTTATTCAACTGATTAGTGGAATCTGAGGAGGCAGAAATAGGATGTAGCCATATTGGTGAACCTGTATAAAATTCTTGGTGTGAATTTTACTTTAATTTTTTGTTCTCTGTTATTTGCTTAGGTTTTAGGCAAATTTTTCCCAACATATCTCCGTTCTGCCCGCCACAACGACATTTTGCCTGATTCCGGCCGAGATCAGGTTGACCCAGACCTCGAGGGTCGCCGATCTGCTCCTCCCTTTGCGGATCGTCACGGTTTTGTTCCAATCGCCCAACACCTAAACGCTTGTCGCTCTGTTCAGGTGTGCCTTCTCCATCGTCGTGAATTGGGTTGCCGTCGAAGGAGCAAGCCTCCTCTCCATGAGCGCCTCCAAACACCGAAGAGCACCCTGAACCTCCCCGATTTGAGCTCCCAGCTCAGTTCGCAACCCAAATTGGGGAACTCGGGTTTCTCTGATACCAAAATGTTAGGAACTCGGGTTTCTCTCAGCCAAACAGCCCCAACACTCACAAACACAACATAAATTGACTAATAATTTGGATGAAATCAGAAGGAAGTTTTATTAATCAACTTCAACACTAAACAAGTCATAATTGGCAAAGAAAATCAAGGAAAATACTAAAGATAGTCTTGGAGTATTTGAGAACTCCGGAGAACTCCTAACTTGGTGGTATTCGAGAGACCACCAACTCTCCTATGATTTCCCAAATTCCTCCCAAATCACAGCTTGACCCCCACTCAAGCCCAAAACCCCCCTACTTATACTCCTAAAAGACTACCACCAACAAAACCAACTACACACACACGCTAGTCATTTTCATTGAGATTACATTAAGACCCCATCAATCCAATTTGCCTTAGCCTATACCTTCCTAAGGGCATATATCTAACATATTAGCTGTTCAAAAATATTTTCCAATATCCATATCCATGAGATGTGAAATTTGGCAAATTGGGTAGGGTATGTGAAGTTGCTGAGCTCATCGAGCACCCTATTTGTCCATGATGCAGGATTGAATATGAGATGATGTGCGCCTAAAACCTCTTGGTCTAGTGGCATTGGAGGGTTTGGGTGAGGTGTTGCGGGTTCAATCCCGTCTTGTATCAAATATATATATATATATATATATGAGATAATGTGCTTCTTGCAGTCCTTTTTAAGGTCCCAAAATTGTTCACCAATGCCATTATCTCTCCAGTAACCACTTATTCCGTTATTCTGGCTTCCTTGACGTTGGACATTGTCTTTTTTGTTTTTTTGTTAATTTTATATGAACAGTTTCCTTTTTCGTAGAGAATTTGCTTCTCTTGGATGAATGTTACACGCCAAAATATGAGAATTATATGTTTAGTTAGTTTTCTACTTTGTAGTTTGTACGTTGCTTGTTTTCCTTTTATTTTGAATTAGCCAACATGTTTAGCTTAGATTTTTAGATAAATGACGGACTTGTTCCTATTTTCTTGGTAGTGGATTTTCTAGGTAGTTGACGGATGAGAACGTGTGTTTAGTGGCTTTTAATTCTATTTTTTAGATTTTAAATTGTAATTATCTCGTACTCTATTTAGTTCAAGACATGAAATTAAGCGAAGAAAATACATATTTGGGCATTTTACGCCTTTGGGAGGGTTGTCTTCAATTTGGCGGTTAAGGTTCTCTGGTTAAAGTTCCCTCGGATGAACTTTATTGTCTTTTTATATTCATTCAAGATGTGAGTTCGTATCATTTGGTATCAGAGATGGACTATGGAGCAACAGTTAGAGCAACAACTGGAGCGTCTCGGAAGGGCCGTGGAATACTTACTTCTTGGCCTAAAAGAAATTAGAGCACGTTTAGTATAAGGATTTTAGAACCCGGAACCATGATTCTTTTTCAAAACCAGTGTTTGTTTACAAAAAGTAAAAGGTGGTTCTGATTTGACTCACCCAGAATCAATGTTTGGTTTGGATGGTTCTGATTCAAAGTTTGAACCTTGATGTGATGTTTTAAACCAGAATCACTCATGATTCTAAAACCACACCCTTCTTGGTTTTGGGTGGTTCAAACCCCTGATTCTGGTTCTGGTTTCAAAACCATGATTTGGATCCAAAATCATGAATCATGGTTCTAGTTCCAAAATCAAAACTAGAATCACTCTGATTTGAACCCTCGTACCAAACGAACGCCTCATGACCCAGTTTTTCAAGATGATGGATGCTAAGTTGGAGCTGTCATCAAGCAAAGTTTTCCAAAGAGTTGGCTGAAGTTTGTGCTCCGGCAATACACAGTCAAGAAGCTCAAGAAACTGCATATGAAGGTTTCCAAGAAGCACGTTGCTTTACAAGTATAATATCTAATCTTGCAATCCTACCACAATTCCAGTGAGAAAAAATATAACGAAAAAGCGAGGCTAGGTGATGAAAAAGAGAACTCAAGAACAACATCGTAAATGCAGATCCGGTTGTCATGGTAAGGAATCACTTAAAAAAATGAAGAAAAACTTACGGAGCCGGCTCATATGCAGACAACCACGAGACTAGAAGAAACAAAGACCAAGAAACAACCTCGACAGTCATCCTTGAGGATAAAGGTGTCATTTAAGTGGGGCGGAATGTTGAACGCCAAAATTTTAGAATTTTATGTTTAGTTAGTTTTCTGCTTCGTAGTTTGTATGTTGCTTGTTTTCCTTTTATGAATTAATCAACATGTTTAGATTAGATTTTTAGATAAATGACGGAGTTGTTCCTATTTTCTAGGTAGTTGTTGAGGGATGCGAACGTGTGTTTAGTGGCTTTTAATTATATCGTTAGATTTTAAATTGTGTTTATATTATACTCTATTTAAGGAGTTCAAGACAATAAAATTAAGTGTGAAGAAATACATATTTGGGCATTTTACTCTTTGGGAGCTCTGAATTGCTCAAAAACTCAATTTGGAGACTAAAGTTCCCTCCAACAAACTTCATTGTCTTTTTATATTTATTTAAGATTACGAGTTTGTATCAATGAAGTTGTCTCGTTACTCAAACATGCTTCGTCACATATTTTGTTCTTGTATTTATTAATGCCATGTAATTAAACAACATAAAATTGCAGTATTAATTGTGCAACATTTAACTTTCTACTTTGTGCCCATTTTAGGTTTCAACTGATCAAAAACCAGTTGTTGGTTTACGATTATATCTAGAAGGGAAAAAGTGCAATCAGTTAGCACTTCATGTACAGCATCTCTCAAGTCTGCCTGATAGCATGAACGTTTCGTTTGACGACAATAGCAAGAAGAGGCCATGTCGGTGGCGAGGCTCCGATGACTATGAATTCAGTAATCAATTCTTAGAACCAGTCAGATGGAAGAGATACTCAAATATCTGCACATCAGTGGTTAAGCATGATCCAGACTGGTTGAAAGGAGACTCGAGTGGAGTCTATATTGTAACTGGTGCACAGCTCATCAGCAAAGGGAAATGGCCAAAGACCATACTTCACCTCCGTCTGCTTTTCACTCACCTACCCCATTGTTCCATTCGCAAGACAGAATGGTCCGCGGCACCAGAAGCTTCTCACAAGTCGAGTTTCCTCACGAATTTGAGCACAACATTTACTTTCACTCAGAAAACAGTTGCTGACCATCAGAAGCAGGCACAAGCCGTACTCAACTCTGGCGTATATCCTGATGGCCCGCCTTCATCTAGTCGATCTGCAAAGCTGCGTAAATTTGTGGAGACAGCGGAGGTGGTACGAGGGCCGCATGACGCTCCTGGGCATTGGCTGGTAACGGCTGCTAAACTGGTGAAAGATGGAGGTAAAATCGGCTTACATGTAAAGTTTGCATTGCTGGAATAGTTGTGGTTGGAGTTATTGTTGTATATAAATCAAGAGTGGGGTAAATGGTTTTCTGTTGGGTTTATGTGTTTGATTTGTTTATTGCGTTATTCTTATTGATGATATACCATGCAACAAATTGGTCTACTTTTGTACATCATAATTTTAATACCTATGTATGAATTTTGCTTGGTGTCATGTCATCGTTCGTAATTTCACTTCGTTAAGATTTTATAATTTCACCTTGGTGAATACATCTATTAAGCATATTTCCATACATATAATATAGGATTAATTTAAAAAATTCTCCATGAATTATGACTTTTTCAATACTTTGTCCCTTAAATTTTAAAAAATAACATCCGTTCTTCTTAAATTTTGTTCTGTTAATAAGTTTTTTTGTTTTGTTATAATAAGTGACGGAATTCGTCACGTGTCAAGTACATGATCCATCTGAGGAGGGTATTATCGTAAATTAATTTATAACAACCTTTCTAAACAATAAAGAAAAGTCAGATCTTGAACAACATAAAGGTTTGGAAAAAAAAAGGTACCCAGAAGACGTAAGAAATCCAATAACAGGCAATTTGTCAAATGATTTGCGTACAAAGTTTACAACAAGAAATTCAACAACAGCACCACAAAACAAGCATTTCCTTTGGCTTTTATTTATGGGATAAGAAGTTTCGTTGGTTTTGAATAAATTGAACATAAAGAAGAAAAGAAAATAAAAATGCTTGTTTAAGAAGTTTATGAATGAAGAAAGGAAAGAAGTGAAGAGGGGGGGTTAAGAAGTAACCTCAGGGGAGAATCTTCAACTTTAGGAGGCTGAAGAAGTGGAAATGGAGGAGTTTGAGCAGCTGCTTTAATCTTCATGGGTCGAATGCTGGAATTCTTTGAATTCTTTAAATTTGAGTTTAAGTTTGAGTCGTCAAAAAAAAAGTCAGTGGGTCTTCCGCCTGGCTATCCATGACTAATAAACACATGGTTGAATCGGCCATATTGATGAACAAAATGAGGGAAAAAAAAAAGAAGGAAAATGTGGAAAAAAAAGAAGGAAAATGAGGAATTAAGATGGTGAATTTTTTTAATAAAAATGGAGAATTATTGATTAGGAGGGTATAAGCGTAATTGCGCTTTCAATTCTCACTAAATAAGTGACACGTGACAATTCCGTCACTTATTGTAACAGAAGGAGAAAACTTGTTAACGGGACAAAATTTAAGGAGAACAGATATTACTTTTTAAATTTTAGGAGGTAAAGTGTCAAAAGGGCTATAATTCAGAAAAAAAATTTTAAAATTAATCCTATAATATAATAATAGTATTGTAAATGAAAAGCTTTAGAAAATAAAAAAGGCCCAAAAAATACGAGCAGAGAAGCGTTATTCTCTCGTAACCTCAAAAGTTCCCGAAATATTTTTCCCATAAATGTTACATGTAAATAATAATTATGTTTTATTCTTAAAAAAAATAGTTATTATGTTTATATTTACACCCTTTATTTCTCATGTTTTTTTTTTTTTTCCTTTTTGGGTTATTCTACTATCAGATGATTTTTTAGGTAAAATTCGAAAAAGAAAAAAAGGGTGGAACAAAAGTAGAATTTGATTGTAAAAGGCCAGAGGATTTACTTATTGGAAGAAATAGAGAAATAAGCTAAGATTTGAGATGAATTAAAATTAATAGGCCAATAGTTTACATAAGTTAATAAATAGGCCAAATTATTATTTTTGTCCATAACTTGTCTGGTTATGAATCATAACTTGACAAGTTATTGTCCATAAATCACGGTTTTTATTCATAACTTGTCTGGCTATGAACCATAACTTGACAAGTTTGTCCATAACTTATCTGGTTATGAACCATAACTTAACAAGTATAGCCTATTAATTTTTATAATTAAAAATTGGCCTATATACTTCCTTAAACTTTTTATATTGGCATATTTTCTACTATTTCCGTTACTTATTTTGAGTTGGCTTCTTCAAACTTAAAACTCTCTTTTCATTGCAGGCACTTCGATTGTATGCAAGCGACAAGAGTTGGCTTCTGGTGTTGCGGACACATAAAAATAAAATGAAATGCAGGCACTTTGATTGTATGCACGTGACAAGACTTGGCTTCTGGTGTCGCGGACACATAAAAAATAAAATGAAAATAGAAGAAGCCAACTCGAAATGAGTAAATTCTACTTAATAGAGTTATTATGGATAATCTTGACAAATACTTCTTAAAAGTGTATGAGTCAGGATTTTTATTCTTTATTTTTAATTTATAATTCTTTTAGTTAAATAATTATACTAATAAAAATATATTTATCAAGAGTAAGGGATAAAATTCATACTCATATACTCTTAAGAGTAAATTCTCTATTTTTTCGGTTATTTATTATTTATTTATTATTTTTACTTTTTTTTTTTCTGCCTAGTGAAAAAGGCAGACACATTGCTCGAACCTTTTTCCACATCACATTTCAAATATCATCACATCATAAAATGATTCATATTATAGCAGAGTTATCATGCTTATACACTTTTTTCATGCCCGACATACATATTCCATGCCATAAAATTACAAAAGCATTAGTTTTCAACTAGTTCAGAACCCGATCACCTCTTTGAACCATTTTTTCCCCCAAGATACTACCCATGTAATTATTAGGTCAACGATAGTTGAGGATGAAACTACTACCACAAAAGCTTCAACTGTTACGTATTTATGTTTTATTTGACTCGAAATCTTAGGATTAGTTTTTCAACCATTTCCCAAAGAGAAAATATAACAAATGACATATTTTAGACATGCTATTGAAGTTTTAGATCATATTTTTTTAACATTAGTAAACTATAGCATATTTTGAATTTTCAATTAAAAAAGTCATTTCTAAATTTACCCGTACTTGTAGGGTTTTCATTTTTTTTATTTCTCACTTAGCCAATCGTCTCTCTCAATCTCTCTATCTCTATGTTGGCCCGCCGTTAGTGGTCTGCAATCTATAAAAACCATATTTATAGCTACCGGTATTGGCGTCAACTGACATTCATATTTACGGTTAAATACAACATTTATTGAAAGTCAGCGCCCGATCAGTAAATACTGAATTTATGGCTAAATACGGTATTTTCTAGTCGACGCCAGCGTCTGCACCTCTTTCGGTGTCTGTATTTACTAGGGGTGTAATTCAGTCGGGTAGGATCGGGTTGAGCCGACCCGATCAGTGCGGGTTGAGAAAACTTTGGGCCGCAACACTCTTTTAAGTCCACAAACCCGTAACCTTTCGGGTGACCTCAGGTAGGCTCGGGTTACTCGGGTTGGTGAAAACTAATTTTAATCTATGACTTCATACCTCTTTTAACAGTCCAAAAGCATAAAATCCATAAACAGTCCATAAGCATTAACATAACATCAAACATACTTCTTAACAAAAATGATCTTAAATCCTAAGTGAAAAAATTCTTAAATCCTTCACCTTCAACAAACCTAAATGAAAGCTCATTTACAATCACCATTTATGCTAACGCTTTTCTACAATGCTCCTTGTTAAAGCCTATAGCAACAAGATTACTGCCAGTTTCAGTGCTTGTTTGGAAACTCAGAATTTTTTACTTTTTGTCTTGGATCCTATATGGGTATTTCTTGCATTACTTTTCTATGTGAACCTTCATACTACTGGTGCCATGTCTCCTACTATCACATGCATATGTTGCCCCACAATAGATACACTTACACCTAGGCTCATTTGGATCCTCACCCTCTATGATTTTGAAATGATCGCAAACAGGAGACTTTTTTTGTGACTTCTTCCTCTTTTTACTGTCTCCCTCCTCTTTAGGCACATGGGTAGGGCTGAGTGTGGGAGTGGGCAAGGTAATGGGTTCTTTAGGCACAGAGACAGAGGTTGGATTTTTGGTTTGGCATTGGTCACTTTCTGTTTCAGCAAAGGACTTGCAAGTGCTTTCAGAAGTTTGTGTCGGGTGGATGATAAATTTTTCCATCTAGCATACAAATTAACCTAAAAACAGATAATATATGATTGAGACTAAGCGTAGAGATTAACTTAAAATCAGTTCATCTCAGTTCTCATGAAAAACATAATATTTCTCAAAAAATAAAAAAACTAACCTTTATGTTTCAGCATTGTCTTCAATGAAGATTTCAGTCTTCTCTTCAGCTGTGAATTGTGTGAAGTGAATGAGCTGATTAAGGCCTTTAAATAAAAGAAGAAGAGTACCAATTTTTTATCTGTGTTAGAAGTTGAGTAAGAATTGAACTCTAAATTACTTTTTTATGCGATTTATGATAATGATGACATATAATTGATAATTCTAGTCCAAGTAGGAAATGTATTGTTGTATTTTCTTGGCGGGATAACATAACAATTACAGAATAGACATATTTTTTAAGACATAGATATTCGTTTGTCAAACTAAGCTTTGTTACCAGCTAAAGGAAAACAAAAACGACATCAAGATATGTATACCACACACACATATATATATAGATAAACCTACAAACACAAACAGGAAAGCCCCACCACTTCCTTTCCTTTTTTTTCCCTCAATCTCCTACAAATAGAAATATTACTTGAACAAATTTTGATTCAAACAACATTTTGCAGTTGTATCAGGAGTATCTAGTTCAACACTACTGTAATTGTTAATAGTAAAACCAATTGCTAGATGCTTCGAACGGGCAGGTGGCAGAAATCAAAAGAGTATAAACAATGTCCATGTCCCTAAAGCTCAAAGTTGCATTTGTCTATAACATGTGATAATTATAACCAATCTGTTCAATGAGCAAGTTTAGAATCAAGTTTAGACAAACCTCGAATCAATCAATCTGTTCAATGAGCAATCTGTTCAATGAGCAATCTGTTCAATGAGCAAGTTTAGAATTAAGTTTAGACAAACCTCAAATCAGGCAATCAAAATTAAGTAAACAAAGTTCAACAATGAGCAATCAGCCAAAAGAAAGGAAAGAAAACAAAGTTCAATCAAGAGGCACAGAGAGTTTAGAGTCTCTTACCGATTGTCTTCAATGAAGATTTCAGATAATCTGTTCAAATAAGAGGCACGGAGAAGAAGAAGAGGAACTCAGATTGAGGAACGAGAGAGAGTGCGAGACTGAGGGTGAGAAGGCGACAGGCGAGAGAGCGAGACTGAGGGCGAGGTTGAGGTGAGATCGAGACTGAGGGATAGAGGGAGGCGAGATCGAGAGACTGAGGGTGAGGGAGGCGAGATCGAGAGTGCGAGACTGAGGGTGAGGCAAGATGGAGGCGGTGGAGGCGAGATGGAGGCTGCAGAGGCGAGATGGAGGCTGAGGCGAGATGGAGGCGGAGGCGAGATCGAAGGAGGCGACTGGTGAGGAAGGATTTGGGAAGGATTTGGTAGGCTTGGGAGAGGCGAGGGAGGCTTGAGTGAACTAGAGGCGAGGAAGGCTAGGGTTACGCGTTACAAATTTACGGGGTTCACTCATAAACGGTCGGGTCGGGCGACTCGGGTTAAATGTTGCCCGCCCCGTGGCCCAACCCGCACAGTGCGAGTTGGGCCTATTTGAATCTGATTTTTTTAAATAAAAAAAACACCCCTATATTTTTTGGTCGGGTCGGGTCGGATAGGTTAGTCGGGTTCTGTCACGCCCCCAAACCGGGGTTAGTGACGTGGAGGCTCGTTTAGAAACTTAAACCTGTTTAAGAGAGTGATTAGTAAATAACGTTGCAAATAATTTAATTTTTCAAATCTAAAACATCCAGGTATTTCCAAACGAGCCCCTGCATTCAAGAGAAATTTAATTTCAAGAAAGGTGGTGGAATTTCCAACCAAACCAGTTTAAAACCACATCCCTAGTATCAAGTCAGGAATTCCCATAGGTGTTTAGCATACATGAATATAAACAAAAGTAAGTGTGACATCAACCACAGTCTAGCAATATTTAAGTTTATAATCCATAATCTTTTATACATGCCTTGAGATAAAAGATAAGAAGAAATACAACTCTTCGCCTCCCGAAGACGAGTCCACATCACCGGTAGTAGCTACCTACTCCGCACTACTCCTCGCGTCGCCTTGAGGGGTTTAATATATTGAAAACATAATAAAAGTGAGCGGAAGGCCCAGTAGGATATAATTTTATAAAGCATTTAAAATAAAGGTGCTCACAGTCCGAAGATATACACCCAGAACCGGTCATCCCTTTTTAGAAAAGGAAATACTCACATAGTAGAAATGTCTGTATAATGAAAGTCTGCAGCTCATCATACCACTAAACAAGAAGCGGTAAAATGTATGTCTAGTGAAAAGTGCAGAGCCATAATTCCACTAAACAAGAAGTGGATCCGTACGGGTTTCAGGACCTGCCCCCAAGGATGCGATTCCCACATCCCGATCTCTGTGGCCATCATGCGTTGTATCATTCCTTAAATATTTCATTTTAAGAAATGATACTCTTTAAAATCTCATTTTCAAAATTATTAGAAAACTTAATAGCATTCTCACGCTATTCCTTTGAAATCATTTTTCTTTAAACATGTTTTGTTCTAAAACATTTTCATTGGCCAAAATAATTTAAAATGAGGCTAACAAGGATATGGACAAGAATATCCTACCTTTTGAATGTCAAACCTGTGGCTATCTTCACGTAGCCTTAGCTCCGCTTGCCCTTGAGGCTCCAATTCCAATTGTGCCACTAACTTCCCATCAAAATCAACAATTTAGTGTTTGACCTTTCTCATCAAACATTCTCATTTAATTAGATGCAATTGTATCATATTAGTGTGCCATAGTTCAAAATCAATGTTCATTAGCAAATTCTTAATTCAAATCATGATTCTTTGACAATGGAGATTTATTCCAGAGAATCGAATGGAAAATAAGGATTCATGTGGCTGATCCACTCAATTTGAGTTCTCAAATGAGGTTAGGTCAATCCCACATCGAATTTAGTGGTCAAAACAGGGTTTTGGGCTGTTTAGGGTCGGATTCAGTGTGAACCGGTCGACCGGTGACAGAGGAGTGTAACTCCACCGGTCGGCCGGTGGAAAGGTGACCGGTCGACTTGTGGAAGGGTGACCGGTCGACCGGTGGGGAAGAATCCCAGGGCCAGCCATGGCCGATTCGCGAGGAACAAAGCCAAAACCTGTAAATTTTGGGTTCGATTTCGACATATTCTCAAGGGAAATGTATAGATCCAGTTTCAAATCAACAAATAGGGTCCAAAGAATCAAAAACTCCTAATTTTCATCAAGGTTTCATCAAATCCCATTTGAATTCCATTCGAAAATAAAATTTAAACTAAAAATCACCAAACTCGACTAAAACGAGTTCCACAAAGCTAAATCTGAAAATCTAAAGTAAGTTTCAAAGAGTTTTATCTCGATCCAAGCTTTGATATTGAAAACCTCTTGGAAACCTCCGGTGTGAACCGGTCGACCGGTGACAGAGGAGTGTAACTCCACCGGTCGGCCGGTGGAAAGGTGACCGGTCGACTTGTGGAAGGGTGACCGGTCGACCGGTGGGGAAGAATCCCAGGGCCAGCCATGGCCGATTCGCGAGGAACAAAGCCAAAACCTGTAAATTTTGGGTTCGATTTCGACATATTCTCAAGGGAAATGTATAGATCCAGTTTCAAATCAACAAATAGGGTCCAAAGAATCAAAAACTCCTAATTTTCATCAAGGTTTCATCAAATCCCATTTGAATTCCATTCGAAAATAAAATTTAAACTAAAAATCACCAAACTCGACTAAAACGAGTTCCACAAAGCTAAATCTGAAAATCTAAAGTAAGTTTCAAAGAGTTTTATCTCGATCCAAGCTTTGATATTGAAAACCTCTTGGAAACCTCCGTTTTTGGTTTAAATCCAGCCCTTGAGAAAGAAAACTTTGAGAGAGAGAGAGAGAGAGGGAGAGAGGAACGAGGCAGGGAGAGATAGAGATAGAGAGAGAGAAAGTGAGGGAGAGAGCTCGGGAGATTAAGAGAGGGAGAGAGAGAGAGAGTAACGTGAGGAAGAGAAAGAGAAAAGAAATAAGGAAAAAGGAAAAGGAGAAATAAAAGGAAAAGAAAATTGGAAAAAATACTAAGGGAAAATAAATAAAATAAATAGAGGTGAAATTGTAAATACTAAAAATAAATTTAAAAGTTCATGATTAATTAAGAAAATAAATTTAGGCACACTAATAAACCACAATTATCATAATTAAACAAGTTTAATTCCGGGGGACGTTACAGGTTCGGACTCAATTCTTACACCCCTAGTATTTACAAGTAAATATGTTACTTATCAGTCTCTGGTACCGAAGGCAGGTCATTAGTAAATACCTTATTTTTGAGTAAATATGATATTTACGAGCAACTACCATATTTACTAGTCGCAAGTCATCGGCGTTAGTCGCCGACCGGCCATATTTACGAGTAAATATGGTATTTGCTAGTCTCCAGTACCAACAGCCTATGATTGATAAATAACGTATTAATGAGTAAATATTATATTTATCGGTCGTCGGCGTCAATTGCCGATATTGGTGGACTTGACCATAGAGGGAAAGGATAGAGAGGGGTGGGAAGGAGAAAGAATTGAGGGTTATTTTTGGGTTTTTAATAGTGTTGGGAACCTAAAGAATTGAGGGATAGACTTGACCATTCTAAAAAATTATGCTATCATTTACAAAGCATCCTATCAAAAATGCTATTTTATCATTCTCCCTCTTTCAAACTATAGTGCTCATAACGTTGTGCTCAAATTTGAAAATGTATTATCCATGTTCGGTAAAAAAATCTCAAGATGGGTCTAATTCTTTATTCGGAGAGTTCACCAAATCAACAAATCCGTTAAATCCTCATATTGAATTGGACTGAAATGATTTTAGATCGGTAATAGATTGAGATTTTTTTAATTCAAAACTTAGCCCTATTCGTTTCATCGATTCGAGTTTAGAATTTGAGTTTTGTTACAGTAAAAACCTCTTAAAAATAATCACATCTAACTTTTTTGCTACAGTAAAAAGCTCTCACATAAAATCACATCTCAACCCAAACTAAGAACTAAATGTGCCCTAATACAGATTGCATTACGGATTGAGTATCTCCCAATCTGTATGATGTATATATGTTACTGTTTAAGCTTTTATTTTGGTTTGTTTGCTTTTCTTTTTGTTTTGTTTTGTTTTATTTTATTTTTATTTTTATTTTCTGTTGTCACAAACTGTGTAAGCTTTTAATTTCTAATTTTATAATGAATGTATGACTTATGAGAATAGTGCAAAATGTGCATAAAATAGTTTTAAATTTAGAGGCTCAAATAATAGGCCAATCCTTCAATCTGCGAAATGACATTTTTGGATTGGATTAGATGGGTTTAGAGGTATCATAGTTTGGTAATGATTAGGATTTTTTCAAGGAAAAGGGTGATAAACACCTTTAGAGTGTATTGGTCTTAATTTTTACCCCTTACTCTTAATTAATATCATTTTTTAGTTAAATAATTATAATAGTTAAAAGAGTATTAATCAAGAGTAAGAGGTAAAAATTCAGACTCATACACTTTAAGGATAAATTTAATAATTTTCTCTTTTTCAATCCGCATGTAACGGATTAGATTAGAATTGACTCTTATCCGTACCATCAGATCAGTGAAACCACTACAGATATTTGGCCCTCGAGGGACTTCCCCCTTATTAAACTTGTCAAACAACATGAGAAATAACAAACACTATACAGATACAAAATTGAAAGTGTAGGAAAATATACCACCAGGTACACGCGCGGGAGCTTCTAAGGTGGTTTCGGGTCGGATCTCCAATTCGACTCTAGTATAGGATTCGCCACGGGTTAGCCTCACAATAGTTCAGTCAGGTACATGATCTTCATACTCCAAGTCACAATCCTCCGCAATTACGATCATTATCACATCCTTAATTGCTCATGGTGTGTAGTTATTACACAGTTATACTCTAACAACCACTATAATCCACAAGTACTCAAGAACCTATTTAAGACTAGGAGAGAGAGAGAGAGAGAAAAAACTGACAAAGGTTCGACATATTTCTATCACGCTATTATTCTTCTAATTTGTGCCTTGATCTAGCTATTTATAACCACACTTATCATAAAGAGAGTAAGCACAAAATATAAAAAGTATCTCTCTTATTATTTGTCAAAAAGTAAGTTACCCAATTACTCAATCTGTCTTGATATTAGAAATATTCTATAATATTTTCAATATGATACTTTCTATTTTTATGTCTTATTCCAAATAAAATCTGTGCATTGGCTTTTAGAATATGAATCATTATGTGCGCCCTAAATTCCAACAGCAAGTTTGAGTGAAATGAATGTCATGTACTTTTAAAATTCGGACGCATTATGTTACAGGTGCTATAATTTGAGGAGAGTTTTTAAATTAATGTTGACAATAAAAACATAACAGTTTTTAGTACTTCGTAACAGTATAATTGTTAAAAATGAAAGTAAAAATCGGCGGGTAACTAAAACAACCTTTTCTAAATTTTATTAATTTTACAATTTGATCACCAAACTAAATTAAATTATTTTTCTAGTTCCTATATTCAAGTAAGGAAAATGGTTGTCTTCACGAAAACAAAAGGCACCAATTTCATGAAAACAATTTAGAGAAAATTGGTAAAACTCACTCTTGAAGTGCATTGTTTTATGAAATTAATATCCTTTTGACAGCTAATATAGTTCTTTATCTAAAGAGTATTAATTAAGACTAAGTGAAAATTTAATACTTATTACTCGTGTATTTTAAAAAGTATTTATCTCCTTCTTTTAAATATTTAAGACTTCAGTTGAGCTCGGTGTATATACACTTGGATTTGGAGTTGCACGTGAATGATTCAATTCTTTTTATTGGTGATTCTTGAGTTAAAATTATTCGTGTAGTGTATTACTTCATTTCAAGTAAATAGTGTAATTAATCTAATTGATTTGAGCATTAAAAGATGACATAAGATTAGTGGTAGAGCCAGAAAATTTTTTTAAGAAGGGCATGAGTTAAACAAAAAATTTGAAGGAAAATAACCACATAACTATCTTGTTTTCTCTTTTAAAGCTTTTAATCTCTCTCTTTTATCTTTTTAATCTATTTCTAGCTTTTAATTATTTAATCTCTGATCGAGTTTAATAAAAAGTTTAAATTATGAATTTATATAGTAATATCGTTAAGTTTTGCTTTTATAGGGATTATATTTATAAGTTTGAGTTATTAAAGAGTCAAACTTTAAGGTATAACCTAAAAATGTTAAAAAGTTTTTATTAAAATGGGTATCAATGAAACTAGAATTCAAAGATAACAGAAAATATTTTAAACATGATATTGTAATTATAAATAATAATAATAATAATAATAATAATATTATTATTATTATTATTATTATTATTACTATTATTATTATTATTATTATTATTATTATTATTATTATTATTATTATTTATAATCACAAAATTTAGCCATTGATGATGATTGGAGTCGATTACTTTTTGAAAATCCAAAACGAATTTGTCGAGAAAAAATTCATTGATGAAAGTGTCAAACTACGAGAAATTGAAGAGAGCAACTGCTAAAAATCCTATATTGTTCTTCCCGTTTTTTTTTTTTTTTTTGTTATAAACAAATGGTACTTAATGCAGTAATCATTGAATACAAAGATTGAATCGAAATAGTGTATAGTTTGGGGTAGAAGCACTAATTTGAATAGCTTCAAGGGGATGTACTGCTAATACGTGAATAATTCTATTTAACATATGTGTGTGTATATATCTGAATTTGGGGTGGGGTTTTTTTTAAGTATCATTGTTTTAGTTATAAGATATTAATATTGGATAATTAACTAACAAAATTTATGACAACTAATGATATTAAATTTTTATATGCCACATAATTAAATTTTTATATTTAATAATAACCACTAATGAAAATATAATTATTGAAGATTCTAACAGACCTCACTCCCGATAAGTTATATATGTTATTTAAGAAAGGTGTTGCAATATTGCTCTTCATTATTGCTCAAACTTTTATTTTCTTATTAATGTAGAAGGTGAAATTCTACAATTGAATTTATACGAAGTCAACTATTGAATCCGGATGATTCACGATGTTAGTATCGGATCACTATAAATAAATGCAAAAAAATAAATAAAGACAGAAACACGAAAAATTGTATGGAGGATCACTCATTAACAAGAACTACGTTCTCTATAGGATGTTCGCTACACTATCACGATATTGAATGATGGATTACAATGATGTAGAGAGAAGAAGAGGAAAAGAGAAGACGAAAATTCAAGAAAAACCAGAAAAATCTTGGAAAATTGGGGGAAACTAAGCCCAAACTTCGTAAGAAGTGCTCCGGGATGTCTTGGATGTCCTCTAGGCGTGAATTAATCCCCATTTTATAGCCTCGGTGGTTGATCTTTTTGTTGGAGAAGGATTTACTATTTAAAATTGAAATAGTTAGTCTATCCAGCTTGCAGATAATTAAAGTCTCGTTCACTTCGCGGATTCGAGTTTTCAATTCGAACTGAGATGTGACATTTTATGAGAGTTTTTTACTGTAGCAAAAAAGTTAGATGTGACATTTTCTGATAGCTTTTACTGTAAAAACCTAAAACTGAAAACTCGAATCGGTGAAATGAACGAGGCCTAAGTCCTTTAATTTGAATATTTAATTTAGGAATAAGATTATCCCTTTTTAGAGGATATATCTTCATTTAAATTGAGATTCCACGCTGATTAGATAGAGAAAATCGTGGAGAATCTGTCCTACTTCTGAAAACTTGTGCACCAAGTCAGAAGATTGAACAGCTCGTCGGATGAGCTGCTCGTTCATTTCGTCGCGACCTGCGAACTGTCAAGACCTTGCGGCTCATTCCAGATGTGCTTGAGTCGTTTTGGCATATTGTTTCTATATTGGAGAGGTTGTTGACTTGATAAGTGATGCTTAATATTTTTGTATATAATAAATTTCCGCAAGCGTACGGTGTCAAGTTTTGAGTATAGGGTGAGTGAGTATCATCTCCACAGGGATTGGATTTAGAATTGCCGTTAAGTACCGCGATTATTGTAACTTCACTTTATCTAGGCAACCTAATAAGATGATGATTAAGAACAAAAAAAATAAATATAAACAAATAAATATAAACAAATAAAAATAAAGTATCTATACACAAATGGTCTAGGGACTTGATTTCGCTTTATTATTCCTATGTTCATCCTATTATGTAATCGCTAATCAATTCCGTTCAATTTATTAATCAAGGCTCTAATGTCACCTCGCAACCTCTCTCGAGTGCCTCACAAGGAATTGTATTTAAATACCCAACACAATATCTCTATTCGAAATGAATATTAAAACACAAATTAAGCTTCGCCTTTAGAATTAGAAAATAGGAATATTGATCGCCTCTCGGCCTCACAACGACCTAAATCCTAATTTGATTATCTAACCGTTGATCTCCTCTCGGTCTCACAACAACCTAGACTATGTTTCTCAAATCTAGATAAAGGACTCAATCTCTCTCGCTAATCAAATTTACAATCTAAAAATCATCTAACTCATTGGCCAAATAAATTAGTAGCATTAAGCATAGAGAAACATAAATGAATTGAAAATGAAATTAAATTAACAATCAACAAAATATTCAAAACATAGTTCAAATAAAACTACATCAAATCCTAGATTTAATGTCTAGCTCAACATGGAAAAATAGATGAAAGAAGATAAAACCCAATATCCATTGAAGAGCTTCCAAGGACCTCCAAGATGAAGGATTTCGGCCTCCTTTTGATATTTTTTCAGATTTCTGGGCTCCCCTTATCAAATGGCATATCTTTCCTTTTATACTACTCAGTTTCAGAGCTAGGGCTTCATACGCACGCTGCAGCCTGCGTGAAAACGCGCTGCGGCGCGCGTTTTTGGAAGAGGATCCCGCTGTTGCGGGCTAGGGCGCGCTGCAGCGCGCAGGGCTGCCATCTGAGCGCGCTACAGCGCCCATTGGTTCTTGCATTCCAAAGCCTCTTCTTTTGTGCCTTAAAATCCTCTTTCGCCTCCTCTTGCCATTGATTTACAAGTTGGGCAAATATTCTTCTTTTCTTCATGCAAAATTATCCAAGTTCACATTTATTTATAATTCCTATAAAAAGCATACAAAAGACATTAAACTAACAAAAATGCTTGAAAACTTACAAATATTTATGCTTGAAACTACTTGATTTGTTGGTAGAAATACCCGTCATCAATAAGCAAGCGGTCTGTTATCCGTTTATAAGAGACTTGTTTGACAGTCCGAGACCCGTGACTTGTGGATGGTTCGCGGATGATTTTAGAGGCCGATTCTATGATTAACTCTTATTTTTTGAGACATGTATGGTGAAAAATAAAGTACAAAATTTAGCCTCAAGAATTATAAAACAAATAAAAAAAATCGAACGTGATGATCGATATAATTAAGAAAAAAAAAAAAACATATTAGATTTTCCAAGATTTGTGTTTTCGTTTCTTTTCTTCTATAATGTGGTCTGCGTCTGACCCATCAGAAAGTGAAAGAGTAATTAAATCTGCGGATGAAAGAAATATATATAAAACTAAAAGTAGGCTGAATGGGTTGGTTGAAGCCAATGAGAGAGAGAGAGAGAGAGAGAGAGAGAGAGAGAGAGAGAGAGAGAGAGAGAGAGAGAGAGAGAGAGAGAGAGAGAGAGAGAGAGAGAGAGAGAGAGAGAGAGAGAGAGAGAGAGAGAGAGAGAGAGAGAGAGAGAGAGAGAGAGAGAGAGAGAGAGAGAGAGAGAGAGAGAGAGAGAGAGAGAGAGAGAGAGAGAGAGAGAGAGAGAGAGAGAGAGAGAGAGAGAGAGAGAGAGAGAGAGAGAGAGAGAGAGAGACGAAAGATGTACAGGTGGTGTCTTTGGTTTGAAGTCCTTCATTACTTTTGTTTTTTTATTACGTGCACATACAACTTATTTTATCAATTTTTTTCCCAGAGGCTGATCAGCTGCTAATCAATGAGAATATATAACCCCTTTAGTACCCTTTGTGATTCATCCAATTAAAAATTGATATAATAATCTTTCCCTATTCAATAAATATTCCAACTCCATCAAGGACATTCGATGTTAAAACCAAGAAAATAGAAATAAATAAATAAAAAGCTATATAGCCTTTGTGTGTGAGGAAATATAAAGAAACTTTCTTATTGTGTTTAATATGAATTTTCTTCTCTAAACTCTTCTTATTGGTGAGATTAAAATTAATATTCTTTGAATGATTTGAAATTCCACATGCAATTCATAATTCCCGCTCTTTTCTCCTACAAAATAAGCGCAAGTTCTAAAATCCTTCTCCTACACTTTTCCCTCCTATTTTTTCCTCTTACCAAACAAGTAATTCTAAAATATCTCTAACATGACACTCAAAGACTATCAACTAATATCAATAACGCCCCTTTAATATAATTCAATTAAATTTCATGTATATACTTAACATTATAAACATAGTTGCAAGTTGAATTTACTTTGTATACTTAATTAAAGCTAAGCACATAAACATTGCGGGAACTCTTTTGTTGTAAGAAGTATTATTATTATTATTATTATTATTATTATTATTATTAAACTTCACCGGTCAATACAAAGTTTCTAAACTAAGCCTACATAAAATTGTAAACAAAATGGACTTAATATAAACTTGACCAAGTGCTTAGTACCATGCTAAAGAGAGATTTCATAATTAACTGAACTAATTCATTCATTCTTTCAAGCTATTTGACTCTAATAATGACTAGATTACATATTGCAAATTAGCTCTCTATTTTAATTTGGTATATATAGTAAAAAGGTACTTTAATATATTGGCCTTTATATTTCTCTATATGTTAATGTTATAATTGAATAAAATCCCATGCCAATACTTGGTTGAGACTATAGTAGTACCATATATAGAATGGAATATTGGATGAGAGAGTACTAGTCGCATGAGGCGTGCCCTGGAAATTAAATAATGTTCAAAGGAAAAGAAAAGAATATGGGCATAATCATATCATTGTATGATGCAATTATAATATGTCTTAAAGGGGTCTACATGCAATAATTCACTTACATGCAAGGGTGCTAAACATAATGATATTTGTCCGGTCATGAACAGTCGCCGCCAACATGGTGTGAGGGGAAATAAAATAAATAAAAAAAAGATGGAGAACACCTTTTTATTTTTTTTTTTATTTTTTTTTTTATTTTTTTTTTTTTTTTTTTTTTTTTTTTGCATTCAAGCGCAGTAGTACTATGTATATAGCCTATGATGAAAAGAGAAATTTTTGACAAAGGTTTTACATAATTAATTATGTGCTTATAATACTTATAAGCAAGCTATAATTAGATTGTTATTTAATTATGTGCTTATAATGCTTATAAAACAACCCTATTTTTGTTGACTTGGCTGCATTGACCAATCATTGAATTTTGTAGGGACTTGATTCTCTCTCTAATTAGGGCTTCTATTGAATCAAGGACATTTTATAAAAACTTATATCGCTATACCTATATACTTTGGGGGTCCTTCATTCTTTCTGTATACAGAAATGTGTAATGATGTGACATGAATTCATAGCACTGGACAAATAAGGAGGACACCAAAATTTGACCCCCAAAAAATAAAATGGATGCAGTAAAAACAAGATTAGGGTTTTCTTAAACTTTTACCGGAACGTAAAATGCAAAATGAATTCTATAAGTTTCGCATAATCTACGTTTAGGTTTTTAACATTATTAGTGCGTGAACTAATAATATTGTGGCAATTTGGTCCTTAAAATTAGTCATAAAGTTGAAATATAATTTTTAGATCGGAGATCTATGGATCACAAATGGTATCTCCCCATGGCCTTTCTCTTCCGCAATTTGGTCCTTAAAATTAGTCATAAAGTCGAAATATAATTTTTAGATCGGAGATCCATGGATCACAAATGGTATCTCCCCTCTCTCAATCCTTTGGCGCGCGCCCATTCATCGCATTCTTTTCGATCTTGTACCCACAGGGGCATTACTCAAAACTTAAACTAACAAATTTGGCATATGACCTAAGCTAACAAAGGGCATAGAAAATGGAAGAAAATATCTACTTAATGACATAGCTTGTATAGTTTGGCAAGCTCCTTCCTTTGTGGCGTTTGTCATACCGCTCTTCTATTCTTTTAGCGCAATCTTCTTTGAATTAGATAAGTGATCATTGAAATATTTGATAGGACAAGAGCACTAGCCCTACTAGAATGAAAAAAGAAAAAGTCACGGAGGACAATATAGTTATTTTATGTGTTAGTAATTTTGGTCTTAAATCTTAAACTCGAGAATGAAATTTTTGAAATTTAAGTACAGGCAATCAGAAAATTAGATATTCTCCTTAGACATATGATTACTTTGTTAAATTATATATATAATATATATAGGAGGAGGATGAGCTCTTTAAATTTGTATACTTCCACATACTTGTGTGCTTGCTTATAAGTTTCTTTGTTTCTTTTTCTTTAAAAAAATCGTATATTTTTAAAAAAATTAAGTAGCATATATACCTCTAAATGAAAATTGTGTCAATACCGTTGCTTCTTGTGCAAAAGTGATAGCTTTATGTTCATAACTTGTAACCAACTGAGCGTGCTTACATTTCAAACTATATCCAATTATTGTTACTGTGTCAATCTAAAATGATTGGAATTAGGAAACAGCCATTTTCTAATGACTTCATGTAACTTGTTTTAGATTGGCTCAAAGATATTGATCTTGGTCTGATCTGATTTCTTAACAATCACATGGAATTTTTTTGTTGTACCAAACTCACTTATGTTTCTTAACCACCATTATTATTAGTATTGAAGTTGTTTGCCAATAATAATATTGAGCCTTTAAAGCAATAAGTTGCGTTAGGAATTGAAGAAGGTTCAAAAAGATATACATGAATCAATTATATTTATTTATTTAGTTATTTCCTCAATTTGAATTGAATAATTAAACCTTATTTTTCGTTAAGAGCAGCAAGTATTGGATAGTTTCATAATATCACCAAAATATAGTACGCTACAGTCTTATACTAATTTATTTTGTGAGATTTTTATGGTAGGGCATAACAGACTACCAGCAAGATTCTGTTTTGAATAAATATGACCATATGTTTTGTATATATAATTTTGATAAAATCAAACGATAAACAACTTATAACACTAGGGTAGAATACAAAACCTTTTTTTTTTTTTTTCTTTTTTCTTTTTTAATATCTCCATGCCATTCAGCATTATGGTTTGCGTGCAATGTCTTGTAAAGGTGAATGGAGAGATTTGTCCGTCAGATGCATTTTCTTTTGTCACATGGACACTGTCCAGACAGATCATGTTCAACCGCATGAATAAATAGAAATATTATCCCTAGCTAGATTGAAAGCTTAATTAGTTTAAAACAGATTCCAGACAAATAAACACATCCAAAGTGAAACTACACATAGAAATTTCACACTAAATTATTCTGGTACTCGATCGTATGCAGTGGAATCCCAAAAAGAAACTACATAAATAAGTAATATGAACATATGTAAGTATGTATCACTTTGCCGCGGGTTAGAAATAGCTAGTCACCTTTACAAATATGAGCATCCCAATAAAAGTCTGTCATATAAAATATAATTTGAGATACATGACAGCATATGATTATCTAAAGTTTATGTTATTAAAAAGTAATTATTTTCCAGCAAAAAAAAAGTTATTGAAAGTAAGCACCTTTGTAAATTAAGTCCACTGAAAAGGCGTGGTACGTAGGTAGGGGTGTTTAAAACTTGCAAATAACATGTTAAATTGATTAACTAAGGATTAGACTAATTAGCATTTTTAAAAACCTATCAAGTGCGGATCAAATGTCGATTGTCTAAACAATAAATTAAAAATTAAAAATTGAACTTTCTAAACTTTTTAATATATATACCCATATATATATATATATATTTTATAACTTTTTAAGGTTTAGGTAAAAATCCTATAATTTATCCTCTATGAATTTAGTTTTAGGAAAGTCTTTTTCACAAATAATAAATAAATAATAAATAAAATCTGATGAGAAAGTCAATCGGAAGTCTAATTTTTTGGACACAAGTGTAGGCACTCAAAACCTTGTGCCAAGAATTTTGGGTTTGAATAGTCCTACATAGCAGGCAAGATATTCACTCATAAATCTCAATTATATGCGACATAAGTATCTTAAAGCTATTTGGGAACACCAGTACTCTAGAAACAAAAAAAAACAAAAATAAAAAAAAGTTACATTTGTTGGCTTGCATGGAAGCACTTCGGTTTTTTGTGTTTCGTGTGCAGTACATCTAGAAAGGATCCCCACCCTTCATTTAAATTTGAAAACAAAAAAAGTAAAAATACACTGTATTGATTTCTTAGAAATAAGAGTTTGGGAGACACCGCATGTGAAATTAACCCGACACACTTCAAGAGTTCAACTTGACTAAAAAGATTAATCTATTAGGTCTTGGGTCCTTCCATGCATATAAATCATTTCACATCTTCATTTACTTTCCATATGGGACAACACACACATGCACTTTTCTCAATAATCTTCTCCTCATGTGTGTGTTCACTGAGATCCCCCTCGATCTAAAATTTCTAGTAGACTGCACATCTAAGCATCACACTCCAAACGGGAGCCAACTTGAGCATGGGAAGAGGGCCGAAACCATGCGAGTCCTCCAAATACTTCACCATCCACACCTACAACTGCAACTGGGTGTGATCGGTACTGATACCACTTGTTGGGGAGATATCACATGTTAAACTGGCTAAACACATTTTAAGAGTCCAACTTGATCTAAAAAGTTAACATATCAGGTCTTGAATCTTTCTATGCATATAAACCATTTTACATCTTCATCCACTTTTCATGTAGAATAACACAAACATGCATTTTTCTTAACAATAAGGGAAGCACAATATAAATCATTATAAACCCTTTTTTAGACCATGCTTTGTCATTCTTTTGGATATTCTTCAGCTGGGCATCACCCCCATTGTCTAGCTCCTTTTGGTGCACGCCTTTATTTAATCTAGACAGTTAAGAATCATAATAAGTTTAGAGAGATTAATTAATGCTAGATAAGATGGTCTCTCTAGAAATATTTTCTCATAAGATATAATTCCTAGTATACTCGATTATAAGCATAAAGATGGTACATTAGAAAATTACCATTTATTTTCTATTTATTTATCTTTTGTGTCTCTATTTTACGGAGGGGATGCATGTGGGGCGCATCAAGACCAAATAGGAGAAAAACCTTTTGGACCACCAAAAAAAAGGACTCAAAGTTGGTAGTACTTTGCTTGAGAGAGAAGTAATAGTTATAACTGGATCTGTTTTTTTTTTTTTTTTTTGGAGTTCATCACATCACATGGGTTGCAGCTTAGTAATGTCTCATCCGTATTCCTTCAAAAATTTATCAAAAGTAGATAAGGAGTTCTTTAATTTTTTTTTCTTTTTTTTTTCCCTTCTCTCTCTTTCTCGCTATGATTAAGTTTTTGTTACATGTTGTATACTATTCATTGCATGTGATGAACATAGTACTCATATAAGTAAAAAAGATCATTAGTGTCATTCTGTCCTTCATTTCTTTTGTTATAATAAAAATTTAGGAGCTCACTAACAAAATAGGAAGGACCTTTCCAATTCTACTCTCGCTCACACCACCACAAGTACAATGTGTTGATTTTCGAAACGATTTCGAATGTAAAAGCCAATATGAGCAGATTTGCATAACAAAAATTTTTATAAAACTTTTGAAATACTCTATAGATTATATTAAGGGAAATAGTAGAAAATAAGCCAATATGAAAAGCTTAAGAAAGTATATAGGCCAATTTTTAGTTATAGAAATTAATAGGCCATAACTTGTAAGTTATGGTTTATAACCAGATAAGTTATGGACAAACTTGTCAAGTTATGGTTCATAGCCAGACAAGTTATAGACAAACCCCGTGAATTATGGACAATAACTTGTCAAGTTATGGTTCATAACCAGACAAGTTATGGACGAAAACAGTAATTTGGCCTATTTATTAACTTATGTAAACTATTGGCCTATTAATTTTAATTCATTCAAGTCTTGGCCTATTTCGCTCTTTCTCCCTTATATTAATTTATACACAAATAAATTAATCTAATTAATTTATTAATTTACCTAGCGAACAATTTGGTCAATAACTTGAGTTCTTTGACCACAAACAATCCTCATTCCAAACTATCTACGAATACCCGAATATTCCTTGTCTAGTCGTTAATACTTGCAAGACTTAGAGTGTGGGCTCTAATTTAGAACTAAGGGAATTGATCACTAGCTAATTTGTCTTCCATCAATATCAATGCATGTATGAGGTGTAACCGGGAACTGAAAGAACTTTTCTTCTATGTTCTCTCTCTATAGTGCACGCCTATACCAATGAAAGAGAGTAGAAGTTATGTTCTCTAATTTTCTAATGTGTCCTTTATAGAGTTCTAGGGGAGCTATTTGTATCTTCAAGCTAAAGCAACAGAAGATTGGTTATCACTTATATTTTAAATCATATTTAAAATATACTTTCCCTTTTAGTTTTGGAAACAAAAATTCTCAATCTCTATCTCTATTACAACCGTCCACCACATGGATATCTCCCCGTAGTTGGCATCCAACACTACTAGGAAAAGGAGAAGAATTTATTCTTTTAACCAGTTTTCAATTTTTGACTCAAATTCAAATTTAAATAAAGTTAAACTTTAATTTCCTTTTAAATTTAATTGGATAACTTGCCAAACAAGTAAACTAGATAACTTGGAGAGAAAGTAACTGAATCGTAGAGGGATTCTTCCCTATGCCACACGCCCTCTGCACCTTCCTGTGTTGGGGTGTGGCCTCCTGTGGTCCCACCACACTGTGTTCCGAAATTAATTAATTTAAATAATCACATTATTTATTTCGAGTGATATTAATTCCTAATAATTCATCTTCTCTTGCACATATAAGGATGAGGTGGAGACTCATGGACCTATAATTTTGAGCTCTAATAAAATTAATAAATAATTAAACTCTTTAATTAATTAATTAATTAATTAATTATTAATTCTATTAATTATAAAAGTTACTCCACTATAAACTTGGAATTGCACTCTCGAAATTATAGACATAATTTACTTCCAATAACTTAAAGTGTCAATTTAATATAGTCATTACATATAGATCAATCTTCCATAAATAATTCATAATTAGAGCTAGGTAAAATTCGTTAACTTTTCTAATTACATATTTATCTTTGAGTACCATTGATTCTCTAATGAATACTATATGGGTCTGGTGAATCTAGAGGGTATGATGTGGCGGGGGTGCACGTGTAAGTATTAAACTCGTTGGTGGCAGTTCCAACGTGGCCAAAGGACTTAACGGGCATTCGAAGTAGACACTGATCGTAGGACCTCCGATGTTGGTGTGGTTTGCTTAGACCCAAATTAGACCGAAGAACACATGTTCTAGGGCCCTTTTTGTTGTCAAAATCACAAAAATACTCCCGCAAAAAAATGTTAGAAAACCTGAAAAATAATAATGAAGAACTTTGTGAATGAAGAATGGTGGGAGGAGTGATCATATAGTTGATTGAGGAGTGACTCGAGAGGAGGAAAAGGCTATTTGATGGAGAAGGGCTCCAAAAATAGTTTACGGGCTGCTTTGGAGGCTTTAAGTATGTAGCTTCGCTAGTGGATAAGGCACTGAAGGAGAAAAAAAAAATTATACGAAGGAGTCTGCTGCAGGTTGTTTTGAGAGCATGGAGACCGTTTGGAGCACTCCCTCCGACGATAAACGAGAATTACTCTGAGGTTGGAGGCTTGAATACTTTCGGGAAAGTATGAAGATAACTCTCAGAACACTCTCAAGTGGTGTTGAAAGAGGATTGAAAAGTGTTCTTAAGGAGTTTCTAAAGAGGTCAACACTTAGAAACTATGAGGTTCCTCAAGAACTTGAAGAAGAATCTGGTTTAATTAATCAATGATTAGATATTAAATATTTCTGACGTGTAAATTTAAATAATTACAAGGTATTTAAATATTCTCAATAATTACATTTTACCCAGAAGTGTGTGTGGGCACATTTTCTGGACTGCCATTTTAAATATTGGATACATGTCTTTTCTTTTCTTTTTCTTTTTCCTATTTCTTTCCTTTTCTTTTTCCTTCCTTTCTTTCCCTGCCCGTGCAACTCTCTCACTCTCACTCTCTCTTTCTCTCACTCTCACTCTCTCTCTCCCTCCCGTTTTTACTTCAAAATCAATCGGATTTCGAAACAAAGGAAAATTTCAAGCAGCTTTCAACGTCAAGAGAAGGATTTGAGGTAAGATTTCCAAAAAACCTCTCTTGAATCTCAAGTTTTTCACATTTAAAAACTTATTTTTGGTTCGAAATGGATTTTGACAGATTTTGAGTAAAACCATGGTAGAAATTGGAGATCTTGGGTTATTTGGACTTGATTCAGTACTTAGAACCCAGCTCTAGTGGTTTTCCTTTGACATATTTTGATTTGGAACCAAAATTGTAGGTTTTTGGGCTAATTCTGTGGGTTTTTGTCGACCTGCTATTTTTCATAGGTCGACCTGTACGGTCGACCGGACCGGTCAACCTATGCGGTCGACTAGACTGCACTGATTACACCAGTTGACCTATGCGGTCGACCGAATTGCACACCACCCGGTCGATTGGTGGTGTTGCACTGCTCTGTCACCGGTCGACTGGTGTACACAGGGTTTAACCATGTTTTGTTGAAAAACCTTGTTTTGACCTCAGTTTTCGAGGAGAACCCAAATTAGCTTCATTTGGGGACCTAGAATGAATGGATTAACTTCTTTAATCCATGTTTTGAGATTGAAAACCCTTGGAATGATGATTTGAAACATGAAATGGTTTGTGAAACCAGTAATTGAATTATGGCACACTAATAGGAAATCAAATGGTATAATTGAGATTGAAATTACTTTAGGAATATGAATTGGATCCTAAAGTGTGGTTTTGTATCAGTGCTAGCTAAGGACTCAGATTAAGGGGCTTTGAGGAAGCAAAAGCCGGAATAGTGCAACTCTAGCTAGGTTTGGTACTTGTGAGCTAGGATTTCTTACCTTTTCCTTTGTGAGCCTGTTTTCAAAAGAATTTTGGCCTTGCAATGTTTTAAAGAAAATACGTGTTTGTGAAAGAAGAACATTTTAACCCCCATGACTTATTGTAGTTCTGGGGAGTATAATGAAATATTTCATAAAGTTTAATGAATGATTTTTTAAGATAAGAGATCTTGCAAATCGGTAAACTGGCTGATAGCCTAGATAGGATATGGATAGTGCATCCTTGGGGGCAGGACCCGAAACCCGGCCTAGGGTGATGTGGCTTGTGCATGTGGTTGTGTACGTAATTTATCATAGTATAAATTACTTGTTGATGCCTGTAATATGAAGATTTTCAGTTATATTTCCTTTGAGAAAATGGATGTGAGAATCTGATGTTGTGTTGGAACTGAATGTCTATATTTATTCATTTATTTATTTATTTATTTACTTGGTTACTCATTTATTTACTTATTTACAAAGTTATTTTAAAATATATCCTACCGGGCCTTTCGCTCACGTTTTATTGTTTTATAAATATTAACCCCTCCCAGGAGACTCTAGAAGTAGTGCGGAGTAGCTAAGTTAGATTGCTACCGTCAGGTTAGAAGATGATTATGTTCTTCCTCCTTGTGAGTAAATGTAAGAAATGTAACTTCTGTAAACCCTGATCTTTAGATTTCTAGACTGTGGTTGATGTTTGTAATGTTAATTACATGTTCATGTATGTACAATGCTGCATATCATGTGGGTGAAGCCCTGAACGATGTCAAAGGCTTAGTTATAAACCTCTTGTATTCAGTAATTCATTTTCAATGAAATGTGGGGCTCGTTTGGGAATTTCCTTAATATTTTATTCTTAATCGCGTTTAACTCCTAATCAAGTCTCCACGTCACCGACCCCGGCTTCGGGGTGTGATAGAGTGGTATCAAAGCCTTAGGTTTAGAATCCACGGGATTGTACATACATGTGTGACATCAGGAATCCACTAAACAATCTAGTTTCTTTTCAGTTAAAGGAGATGTCGCCGCGTCATAGATCTGTTAACCAACCGGCACCACATAATCAAGAGTTCATGGATGCCATGTATGCTACTTTCCAAGGCATGGCCACTCGAGCTCAGAATGAGCGACCGACCGAGGATAAGAAGCAAAGTTACTTCTGTGAGTTTAGACGTGCACCTATCCCCACATTCAATAGTGAGGGAGGACTCCAGGAAGCAGAATACTGGTTTGACTCCATAGTTAAACACCTAACCATTATGGGAGTGTCGGAGGAATATTGGATAGAATTCACGGTGTATAAGATGGAAGGCCAAGCAAGCAACTGGTGGAAGAATGTAAGGAAAAGGCTGGATGTTGCGGGAATGACTTGGGAACAGTTTGAGGTTCTCTTCAATGAACAATACTTCCCTCAGAGCTATAGGGATGAGAAGGCAATGGAGTTTATGACCTTGCAATAGGGCAATATGTCGATAAGGGAATACGAGGCTAAGTTTAACGACTTGTCCCACTTTGCGCCATCTCTGGTGGAGTTTAAGCATTTGAAATTCCTAAAATTTGAGAAATGTCTTAAGAATTCTGTAAGGAGACCCTTAGTGGCTCTAAGAATTCAAAATTTCTAAGACTTGGTGGTTGTTGTTACAAGTGTGGAACAGGATAACTTAGCCTATCAACAAAGCAAGGAAGCAGCTAGTCGAGTTCTGCTTCTGGTGGATCTTCTGCTTCAGGTGGGCCACAGCGGAGTGGTAGAAGAAACCGCAATCAGGGATAGATTAGTGGAGAAATGATTAGTGGTGGTAGCAGTTCCTCTGGAAGTGACAGGAGTGATCCTTATAGACCCAAGTGCCATTATTGTGGGCAAGTTGGTCACATTAGGAGGAATTGTCCAAATCAGAATCAGCCGCCGACTCAGCAATCTCAGAGTGAGGCTTCTTACAGTTAAGGAATACCACCGTAATTTGTGCCACCTTATCAGCCATAGTTGGCAATGCCAATTCCACACCCTCCTGTGCCAACCTACTGTCTACCTCAACATCCATAGTTTCGGCCTCAAGCATCGAGACCAATGTAGATTCCTCTGCCGCAAAAATATAAGCCAGGGACCCAGAGGCCTAATATTGGTGATAAAGGGAAGGGGAAAGCACAAGGACAAGCTTATACCCTGACAAAGGGTAGTTCTGGAGGACAGGCCAGTAACACGGTGGTTGAGGGTATGATTCTAATCTCTCACTCTCTAGCACATGTATTGTTTTATACTGGTGCTACCCATTCCTTCATATCAAGTTCTTTTGTACAAACCTTGAAACTAAAATCTAAGAGCTTGGAAACCCCGATAATGTTAAACTCCCCACTAGGATGTGTGGAGATAGCTAGTGTATATAGATCATGTGAAATCACGATTGGAGGTAAGCGATTGAGAGTTGACCTGATAATCATTCCAATGAGTCAGTTTGACGTGGTACTCAGAATGGATTGGTTAGCAAGATATGGTGCGATTGTTGATTACTACCGTATGAGAGTAACCTTGACGACTACGTCTGGAGTGGTAATTACCTATCAAACAGATATGAACCCAGTCCTGGAAGAACGAATATTACAATATAGCATTGGGGGACGGAGAACCCTGGCTTACTTTTCCTTCCTTCTTGCTCTAGAAGGTGAACCCGAGGTAATTAGAAATAATGTGAACATTCCTATAGTGGATGAGTTTGCAAATGTATTTCCTGATAAGTTACTCGGTTTACCGCCGGATCAGGAAATTGAATTCAGTATTGACTTGATTCCGGGAACGGCTCCAATTTCTATTCCTCCTTACCAAATGGCACCTGTTGAAATGAAAGAATTAAAGAAGTAGCTTGGAAAGCTAGCAGAAAAAGGGTATATAAGGAATAGCACTTTCCCTTGGGGGGCACCGGTGTTGTTTGTGAAGAAGCACGACGGATCACTCCAGTTGTGCATTGACTATTGTCAATTGAATAGGGTAACTGTGAAGAATAAATACCCACTATCAAGGATCGATGAGTTATTCGATCAGTTGGGTGGATCACAGTATTACTCTAAGATTGACTTGAGGTCAGGATATCATCAGCTCAAGATTAAGGAGGAAGACATTCTGAAAACTGCTTTTAGAACTCGGTATGGACATTTCGAGTTCTTGGTGATGCCTTTTAGGCTGACGAATGCCCCAGCTATGTTCATGGATCTAATGAATCAGGTTTTTCGGCCTTACTTAGATCAATTTGTGATTGTCTTCATCGACGACATTTTGGTCTATTTGAAGACTTGGGGGAACATGAGCAGCACCTGAGAATTGTTCTTCAGACTCTTCGTAAACACCAGTTGTATGTAACAATGGAGAAGTGTGACTTCTGGCTGACGGAAGTGAAGTTGCTTGGGCATATGATATCAGGATAAGGAATTTCTATGGATCCTTCCAAGATTGAGACTGTATTACAATGGGAAAGGCCGGAGAATGTGGTAGAGATTCAAAGTTTCCTCAGACTAGCAGGATACTATCAGCGTTTCGTAAAAGACTTCTCGAGCATTGCTGCACCGATGACTCGGTTGAGCAAGAAAGAAGTCAGATTCGAATGAGACGCTGAATGTGAACATGCTTTTCAGGAATTGAAGGCAAGACTAACAAGCTCACCAGTCTTGACTATACCCGATAGCGAAGAGTCATATGAGGTATATTTTGACGCCTCGATGAGTGGACTTGGATGTGTTTTGATGCAAGGTGGATGTGTTGTAGCCTACGCATCTCGCCAACTGAAGCCACATGAACGGAATTACCCCACTCATGATTTGGAGCTAGCAACAGTGATATTTGCTCTGAAGATATGGAGATGCTACTCTATGGAGCAAGATTTCAGGTCTTGTCTGACCACAAGAGTTTGAAGTACTTGTTTACTCAGAAAGATCTGAACCGCAGGCAGAGGAGATGGATGGAATACATGGAAGATTTTGACTTCACGTTGCGATATCATCCAGGAAAAGCTACTATGGTAGTTGATGCCCTCAGCAGAAAGACTAAAGGAATTATGGTGTCACTAGCTTTGGAAGACTTAGAAAGAGGATTGAAAAATGTTCTTGAGGAGTTTCTAAGGAGGTCAACACTTAGAAACTATGAGGTTCCTCAAGAACTTAAAGAAGAATCTGGTTTAATTAATCAATTATTAGATATTAAATGTTTCTAACGTGTAAATTTAAATAATTCTAAGGTATTCAAATATTCTCAGTAATTACATTTTTTACCCAGAAGTGTGTGTGGGCACATTTTCTGGACTGTCATTTTAAATATTGGACACCTATCTTTTCTTTTCTTTTTCCTTTTTTCTTTCCTTTTCCTTTTCCTTCCTTTCTTTCCTTGCCCGTGCAACTCTCTCTCTCTCTCTCTCTCTCTCTCTCTCTCTCACTCTCGTTCTCACTATCTCTTTCTCCCTCCTGTTTTTGCTTCAAAATCAATCGAATTTTGAGCCAAAGGAAAATTTCAAGAAGTTTTCAACGTCAAGAGAAGGATTCGAAATAAGATTTTTGAAAAACCTCTCTTGAATCTCAATTTTTTCAGATTTAAAAACTTATTTTTGGTTCGAAATGGATTTTGATGGATTTTGGGTAAAACCATGGTAGAAATTGGAAATCTTAGGTTCTTTGGACTTGATTCAGTACTTAGAACCCGGATCTAGTGGTTTTCCTTTGAGATATTTCGATTTGAAACTGAAATTGCAGGTTTTTAGGTTGATTCCGTGGGTTTTCCTTGCCCTGTTGTTCTTCACAGGTCGACCTGTACGGTCGATCAGACCGGTCAACCTATCCGGTCGACCGAACTGCACTGATTTCACCGGTTGACCTATGCGGTTAACCGAATTACGCACCACCAGTCGACCGGTGGTGTTGCACTACTCTATCACCGATCGACCGGTGCATACAGGGTTTGACCCTGTTTTGTTGAGAAAACCCTGTTTTGACCTCAATTTTCGAGGAGAACCCAAATTAGCTTCATTTGGGGGCCTAGAATGAATGGATTAGCTTTTTTAATCCATGTTTTGAGATTGAAAACCCTTGGAATGATGATTTGAAACATGAAATGGTTTGTGAAATCGGTAATTAAATTATGGCACACTAATAGCAAATTAAATGGTATAATTGAGATTGAAATTGCTTCAGGAATGTGAATTGGATCATAAAGCGTGGTTTTGTGTCAGTGCTAGCTGAGGACTCGGATTAAGGGGCTTTGAGGAAGTAAAAGATGGAATAGTGCAACGCTACCCAGGTTTGGTACTTGTGAACTAGGATTTCTTGCCCTTTCCTTTGTGAGCCTGTTTTCAACAGAATTTTGGCCTTTCAATGTTTTAAAGAAATGACGTGTTTGCGAAAGAAAAACATTTTAACCCCCATGGCTTGTTGTAGTTCTGGGGAGTATAATAAACTGTTTCATAAAGTTTAATGAATGATTTCTTAAGATAAGAGATCTTGTAAATCAGTAAACCGGCTGATGGCCTAGATAGGATGTGGAGAGTGCATCCTTGCGGGCAAGACCTGAAACCCGGCCCGGGGTGATATGGCTTGTGCATATGGTTGTGTAAGTAATTTATCATAGTATAAATTACTTGCTGATGCCTATAATACGGAGATTATCAGTTATATTTCCTTTGAGAAAAAGGATGTGAGGTTCCGGCTGTTGTGTTGGAACTGAATGTCTATATTTATTCATTTGCTTATTTATTTATTTACTTGGTTACTCATTTATTTACTTATTTACAAAGTTATTTCAAAATATATCCTACTAGGCCTTTCGCTCATGTTTTATTGTTTTATAAATATTAACCCCTCCGAGGTGACTCTAGAAGCAGTGCAGAGTAGCTGAGTTAGATTTCTACGTCCGGTTAGAAGAGGATTGTGTTCCTCCTCCTTGTGAGTAAATGTAAGAAATGTAACTTCTATAAACCCTGATCTTTTGATTTCTAGACTGTGGTTGATGTCTGTAATGTTAATTACATGGTCATGTATGTACAATGCTGCATATCCTGTTATTAAAGCCCTGAACGATGTCAGAGGCTTAGTTATAAACCTCTTGTATTCAGTAATTTATTTTCAGTGAAATGTGGGGCTCGTTTGGGAATTTCCTTAATATTTTATTCTTAATCACGTTTAACCCCTAATCGAGCCTCCACGTCACCGACCCCGGCTTCGGGGCGTGACACAGCTGCTCTGACAGAGGTCTGAATACTCATTTCCATTTAGAGGAAGGTTATCAGGGGACTTTCATAGTTTGACAAAGAGATGGTCCGACCATGGAATGAAAGATTCTCGAATGGAAGAGCAGCAGCGGGCTATTGGAGCATTCCCATTTGAAGGAAAGGTGTCAGACTACTTTCTGATTTTGACAAAGAGACTCACTGAAAATAGGATGAAAAGTTTCTATAAATTTGCTCCAGCAGCGTTCTGACGAAGTAAGGCACAAGCAATTCTATTTGGAGCAAAATCCCTACTACTTTGTCGAATGAGGCAAAATGACACCTTAGAAGTGGAAATACTTAAAGGCCAAGTTTCGAATTTTGAGCTTACGCGAAGTGACTTCAGACTTGAAATCTCAAAGAGTGTTTGACTCAACCAAGTGCTCCAAAGACTTTCCATTTTAGGGGTCTGATCGTGTGTCAGACCTTCGTCAGAGATTGTTTATACGAGAATGACCAAGCAGCCATTGTACTTGCTCTAACAACAGATTACTCCGACACAAGTTACTCCGATTGTGCACAAGTACTCTGAATGGACAACCTGATATGGAGAAGAGCTGAGAAAGCATGCCTGACATAGGGAGTGCTCCGAGAGGCATGTCTAATTGCGAGAAAAGCCTCTGAATGAGTCAAAACTAATGGATTTCTCAGGTCATTGAATTGGAGAAAATTTCAGAAGGAACAGGCTTGGGTTTTTGGCCTTTCAAAGGATGAAATAAAGAATTTTAGGCTACCAAAGACAAGGCGAAGGCTTTCTTAGGTTGAATCCTCCATCACCTATTCACGCTTAATTTGACTTATTCCGAAATACTCCCTAAGCGGGTTTCAAATTGGGTCAAATTAAGGACAAATGGGCCTATGAGATCACTTATCGCCTACCAAACCACAACCCACAAGAATTCTTCGAGCGCGGCTTGGGTCCACAAAACGAGCCCAATGACGTCGCGGGACGCAAAGGATTGGGCCTAGACCATTAATGGTCCTAGTACGAATTCAAGTAACAAATAGTATATTCAAAAAATAAATTCATGAATATGAGCTCGTTACTTATTCAGGTAACAAATCAACCCTCAAAGGAATTATCTATATGCTTCTTCAATTAAGAAGGTGTTGGAAAATACGGCAAAAATAGTGCAACGGAATTGCAAAATGTTTTAATTAAACAAAACTAACCAGAATCATGTTCATGATGCTATATATCATAAATACAAAAGATTTATATCATACCTCTAAGAGACGAGCTGTTGAATCTTGAAAGCGACTGTAACCAACAGAATATACACCAGAAGAGCCTCAACCAACTGGTCTTCTTCGCTATTCTTTTTTTCACAACTGGACTGCTAGTGGGCACACGTCGTTCAATCTCCTACTTGGTATCTTAATCTCTTTCCAACCACAAGAGAGCCAAAGGAAAAACATTCTTGATGTTTGGACAGTTTTACCTCTCAGGAACCCTTACCAATAGCACCCAAAGAGTCTCTCAAGTGATCTAAATGACTCTGGGACGTAATGGGCTATTTATAGAGGTATTTTGGACTTGTTTCACAATTCTATTAGTTTTCGAATCCAAAATCGCGATTAAAATTACAACTAGTCGGTGCCAGGTAGACCGTATGGTTAATCGAACAACGGACTATGTACGCACTACGTAAACACATCCAGTTAATCGGAAGTAGCCCACTGATTAACCGGATCCCGTTTTCTAGCCCAATTTTCTTCCTTTTATTTGAACCCGAGAATAATATATATAATTTTAGTTTTGATTCAAATAATCCAATGTAGAAATTTTCTATTTAAAATAATAATATATTTATATTCTCATATCAAATAAAAATAAAAACATTAATTTAACTAATTTATCGTGAATTAATTTACACAATTAATTCAACCGATAAATCACTCATTAATTAATGCCATCCGATTTATAACCAATTGCATAAACAACATAAGTTACCCATATGTAGGAAATACGCCGTATTGTATTAGGAATATATACTAGCTAGAAGAGGGACCCGATGGACATGTATTGATCAAGCTCTTATAATCACAATAGTACTTGTTAACTCATAAGTTCATCACATGATTATAAGGTCTAGTGCTACTCCACTAAAAGCCTAGAACTGCAATATTGATCAATACAGTATATGTACAAAGCTCCAATTAGCACTTGTCCATGACTTTATTATATTGTGTATCATCCCCATAGGATATCCATAATCGACTTGAGGTCAAGTTCCATTTTACTTTCCGGATTATATTTATCTTATATTCTATTATCACTCCATCAGAAAATCATTATTCGTACCAATACAAATAGTAAACAATTAGATAACAAAAGTAGTCTAGTGGTTGAGCGCTCATGTTTTCCAATCCATGGATAATGCCATGAGAGGATATCATTAACTCTTTTA
>NW_010357948.1:0-518 GCF_000414095.1 Morus notabilis | reverse complement strand
CCAAACAATGACGAAGAGCTCAGCCTATACCTCTCCGTATCCCAACATGGCGTGAGCTTCATACTAATAAAGGAAGAAGGGAAGGTACAATTGCCGATCTACTATGTGAGTAAAAGACTCCTCGACGCCGAGTCGAGATATAGCGAAATGGAACGTCTAGCCCTCGCCTTAATGATAGCTTCGAGAAAGCTTCGGCACTATTTCCAATCCCACACGATACGAGTTCTCACAAACCACCCGTTAAGACAGGCCTTACAAAAGCCGGAAACATCCGGACGGCTCCTCAAATGGTCGGTAGAACTGAGCCAGTTTGATATAAAATACATGCCGAGAACCGCTATTAAAGGTCAAGCGCTCGCCGACTTTCTGGCTGAATTCTCTCATAGGCCAACCTACACCCCATCTGAAGAAACCGAGATTGCAAGATGGAAGCTTTACGTGGATGGGGCGTCGAGCGAAAACGGATTAAGAGCCGGCATCTTACTGATTAGCCCCGAAGGCCACAAGATTACCTCGGC
>NW_010357947.1:0-889 GCF_000414095.1 Morus notabilis | reverse complement strand
AGTGGACTATTATGCCATTTGGCTTGTCTAATGCTCTTAGTACCTTTACAAGACTAATGAATCATGTATTCAAGAAATTTATAGGTCACTTTGTTGTTGTTTACTTTGATGATATTCTTAGTTACAGCAAGGGCCTTGAGGAGCATATGAAGCATCTTCGAGCTGTTTTTGAAGTTTTGAGAAGAGAGAAGTTGTATGGAAACCTCAAGCAGTGCAGTTTTTGCCAAGATCAAGTTATTTTACTAGGATATGTCGTGTCCAAGAGTGGAGTAGAAGTTGATGAGGAGAAGATTAAGGCAATCAAAGAGTGGCTGACTCCTACTAATACAAGTGAGGTTAGAAGTTTTCATGGTTTAGCTTCTTTTTACCGTCGCTTCGTATGAAAAAGAATAAGGAGTTTAAATGGACTAACGCTGCACAAAGGAGCTTTGAGCTTATCAAGGAGAAGCTTAGTTCAGCCCCGGTAGCTTTGCCCGACTTCAGCAAAACTTATGAAGTGGAGTGTGATGCATCCGGCGTAGGAATTGGAGCAGTTCTTATGCAAGAGGGGCGTCCCGTGGCTTATTTTAGTGAGAATTTGAGTGGTGCTCACCTGAATTATTCGACCTATGATAAAGAGTTTTATGCTCTTGTTCGTACCTTGGAGACTTGGCAGCACTACATACTTCCCAAAGAGTTTGTGATCACACTGACCACGAATCTTTGAAGCATTTGAAGGGGCAAAACAAGTTGAGCAGGAGACATGCGAAGTGGATGGAGTTCCTAGAAGCTTTCCTATATGTTATCAAATACAAGAAGGGCAATAATAATGTAGTGGCTGATGCACTTTCCAGGAGGTACGCTTTAATTTATATGCTTAATATTCGACTAATGGGTTTTGAGATGATTA
>NW_010357946.1:0-842 GCF_000414095.1 Morus notabilis | reverse complement strand
CTTGGTCACTAGAATGGAGTTTGATACCCAACGAGGATAATGGGACTCCCTGATGAACCCATTACTAATCAGCTTGTCGACTTCTTCTCTCAGCGCCTCATACCTCTCGGGATTCATCGGCCGACGCTTCTGTCGTTTGGGTGGATATGAGGGGTCGACGTTCAGGGAGTGACATAGGTTGAGACCACGTGACTTCCTCCTGGATCCGGGGATCTATTGTGAATCAAAACTTGGATTGGTGAACGAAACATTAGGGATTCTCGACACCTTACCGTTTTTATTATTGAATTTTCTTCATACAAATTCTCTCATTTCTATTTTATTTGCAACAAAATCTCAAAAACTATTCTTTTTCTTTAATTCACTTTTCTCTAACGCTCTTATTCTGTTAGTCTTTCTTGTTATTTTGTTATCTCTCTGTGGATACGACCGCCCTTCTGTGCTACAATTGACCGCTTGTGAATATCACTTTTGGGCGTTAATCACCTGTCGAGGCTTTTCACCGGCGGTTATGGGTAGGCGGATGGTCCCTTGAGGGATGACGGAGTCGCCTGTGAAGCCATACAGCGGCCTGGAGGTTTTCTCCAATTATTCCTTCCGGATCCCCATTTTTTCCAAGCAATCGGAGTATAGGAGGTCCACCGAGCTCCCATTGTCCACCAGGATTCTGCACACGGTGTGGTTTCCTATCATGGCTTCCACCACCAAGGCATCGTTGTGGGGAAAATGAACCCCACAAGCGTCATCCTCGTTAAAAGCCACATCAGTGTGGCTATACCTTGGAGTTTTTACGGCGGAGACGCTCCAGAATCGCTCCTGATAAACCCCCCTGGCCTCGTGGG
>NW_010357945.1:0-759 GCF_000414095.1 Morus notabilis | reverse complement strand
GACAACTTTTGGTGTCGTAATGGGGCCCATTAGCCGTTAGATCGATGCTGTCTTCCCGATCTACGACTGCAACGGGAACGGCGAAAAGTTTAGGACTCGTATTGGGGCCCATAATCCGTCAAATCGAGGCTCTCTTCGCACTCTACAACCGCCATGAAGTTAGTGACAACTTTTTGTGTCGTAACGGGGCCGGCCCATCAGAGGTTATGTCGAAGCTCTCTTCGCGCTCTACAACCGCCCCGGGAAGGGTGACAAATGTTGGTGTCGTAACGGGGCCCATCAGCCGTTAGATCGAAGCTCTCTTCGCGCTCTACAACCGCCCCGGGAAGGGTGACAAATGTTGGTGTCGTAACGGGGCCCATCAGCCGTTAGATCGAAGCTCTCTTCGCGCTCTACAACCGCCCCGGGAAGGGTGACAAATGTTGGTGTCGTAACGGGGCCCATCAGCCGTTAGATCGAAGCTCTCTTCGCGCTCTACAACCGCCCCGGGAAGGGTGACAAATGTTGGTGTCGTAACGGGGCCCATCAGCCGTTAGATCGAAGCTCTCTTCGCGCTCTACAACCGCCCCGGGAAGGGTGACAAATGTTGGTGTCGTAACGGGGCCCATCAGCCGTTAGATCGAACCTCTCTTCGCGATCTACAGCTGCCACGTTTTCGGCAAAAACTTTTGGTGTCCTAACAGGGCTCATCGGGCGTTAGATCGAAGCTTTCTTTGCGCCTTACAACCGCCACGGGAACGGCGACAACTTTTGGTGTTG
>NW_010357944.1:125147-139041 GCF_000414095.1 Morus notabilis | reverse complement strand
AACTGTTTCACTGGATGGGTGGAGTGCTATCAACACTTCATAACGGATATGCATGCGTGCAACTTACAGTGTGTGTTTGGTATGAATGAAAAGTGGAAGAAAGAAAATGTTGGAGGGATTTTGAAATGGAATTAGTAAGTTAGTTTATGTGGTAGAAAGAAAATTGGAAAGGAAAGGAAAATTGAATGAAAATTTTTATTGGTGGGTCTCACTATATTCAATCCCTTTAAAAATTGGCGGATTTTAAGAAGAAAAATATGGATAACTACACAAAAGAAGTCAAATAACTGAATTGTCCTCATTTTTCATCCAAAATTGACGGATAAAGTTGGCGGTTTTTTTTGCCAAAAAAAAAAGATAAATAGAGCTCTCTCTCTCTCCACTCAACTCAATTTTTACGTACAGAAAAAATTTACATTGTTTGTAAGTTCTATTGTTGAAGATTGAAGGTAAGTGATCTAAACTTATTGTAACATGTTATTGTAGCTAGCTACTCTTTTGTTGTATTTAAAAGTTACAAAAATTAAAAGTTAGAAAAATGGGTGATGCATTAATGCTATATAAGTTGAACTATAGTTTTGTACCTTTATATAAGTATGTGTGTGTATATATACATAATATAGATGGAATATATGTATAAGTTACATGAATTTTTCTAGTTAATTTGATGTTGAATAATGTATTATTTATATTTTTATTAGAAAAGAATATTAATAAAAAATATTTAGACAAAAAAGTAATTACACCAATAATAATTTTTTCATCTCTTTAGTTTCACTTCATGTACCAAATAAGTGAAGGTAGAGTCATTTTTTTTCTTCCCTATCATACCAAACAAGTAAAGGGATAATCAAAATTTTTTCTATAATTCTAATTTTCTATGCATTATAGTTTTTCTTTTCCTCTCATTTTCTTTCCTTCTTACCATTAAACTCAATGACATCGTTTTATGCGTCATCAAACCAACAGGCCAAACATCAAAGGACAAAAAATATTGTTGCTGCTTGCAATACTAGAATAAATTAATAATGGATTATTAGTTTGTTATAATCTTAATTATTACCGCAATAAGTGTAGGTAAATACCTTTCTCCAAACTCTTTTACCTACACATTTTAAAAGTGTGAAGATGTGTGGGTAAAAGATTTTCCTTACATATTAAATTTTTACCTACATAAATATGTTTGGGTGAAACCCCAAATTTTTTGTAGTGAAAGTGGACGTAACTCTCGAATTAAGGATGAACCACTATAAATTACATGTGTTTTTGTTTAAATTCCGTTTTTAATTACGTTTTATATCATTTAATTCACAAAAATCATTTAGAAATTTGTTATTATTCTGTTGACGAATTTTCAGCGTCAACAATTGATGACTCTATTGAGGACCGAACCCAGAATCTTTAGTTTGCGTTAAGAGTTTTAGTAAGAAAAATGATTTGAAGCCATGCCTCTAAGAAGAACAAGAAGCAACACTGCAAATCAAGGCAGCCAAATTGAAGATAACATTGTAAATCAAGCCAATTAGGCCTTGTGAGAATCAACCTGCAGTCGGGAATGAAAAAGTTCTAACCTACAATTGAATTACCTAACTGATACGGTCCACCACCGCCATCGGATTCAAAGCATCCATTTAACGAACGGCAGTGATTGAATTCTCCTACGTGTCAGTTGATTAGGAGTGCTGACAAATTCATCATTGCCACGTGTGAAAGAGGGAAGATAGCGGAACAATTGCAACCCATACGTCTTTCACGTGTAACCCCACCACCTCATTGGGAGTTTTTGGGCTTGGGCCTAGCTGATTTTTATTCAAATGTCCGTATGGGTTTCTTAGGATTACCAACTAAAACGTGTTGATTTGGTTCGAATCTATAACTCAAAATAACTTGAAAAGGGGATTAGTACTCCATAAGTCTGTTTAATTTACTAATTTAAATTTAGATGTAATTTATATGAAAATTTTTTATTATAACGATCATAATTGTGATTTCACGCTTGAAAGCTCCAAGAAAATAGCTCAATCGTTCTTGTCTGGGATTGAATTTGAAATCTCTAAAACAACAGATTGTTCACATGTAAATCAAAGAAGAACTAATCCTAGAAAGAACCCAGAATTTGAAATCACGGAAGTTGAAAATAAAGAAAAAAAATACAAAATAAAAACCTTGAGCTAGGCTTCAATGGCATCAAGGCGTCTGGATCTCTGAGCGGCTTCAATGGCTTCCCATTGCTTCTTGGCCTCCTCTTTGGCCTTCCTCTCCCTCTCCACTTTCAGCCTCGCCTTCTACTTCCGCTCTCTCTGCTCCTTTTCCAGCTTCTCTCTCGCTCTACAAAGCTCTCTCTCTCTCTCTCTCTCTACTCTCTTCGTGCCTGGGGTTTATATATAATCTCTGCCGTGAATGTGATCGTCCTCCTCGCAACGTAAGGAATGAGTTTTTTTTTCAGAGTCGTGTTGATTTGGGAATGGTAAGGAATGAGTTTTTCAGAGTCGTTTTCCCACTGCTGGTTTTGTTGCTACCACGGACTTTCTTTGGTAGTTGAGGAAGGTTCTGGGCCTTTCCGACCGAGGACTGGCAGGGCCCGATAGACCCAACAAGAAGTCTAAAACAGAAAACGACGAATCGTTCATTTTTCTTCAATGTGAGACGACAAGAACAATGATCGAGACGGCAAAAATCAAAACCACATCACGAGAACATTAGACACAAAAACGACATGAAAAAACAGAAAACTGGCTTTTGTGGTCAATGTCAAAAGACCAAATAATTAAAAGCACATGAAAATATAAATTATCTCATAACTAGGGCACTAAAAAAAAAAAAAAAAAAAAAAAAAAAAAAAACCAAAACCGATCAACTCTGATGATAAAATTGACCGTAAAAAAAAACCTATAAAATCCGATAAAAACTGATTTCAATAGATGGTTAATTGAACTGCCAAAACCCCCATTTACACTTAAAAAAAAAAGAAAAAAAAAAAAAAAAAAACAGTTTTGTGCGTGAGGTTTAAATCCTCAACTTGAGGATAGTGAACTACGTCCTTGCCACTAATCCACACAAAACATAAGACATCGTTTATTTTATTAATTTAAATTTTTAATTCTAATTTTATTAAAAATTTTTATAAAAATTTATATTTAATTTTTTTATTACAATTAAAAATTTATACATTAAGTTACATTTTAATTCAAATTAAAAATTTAAATCAGCGAACTGAATAAATAATTTTTAATAATTTTATACGTTGTTTACTTTTGGTCTTTATGTAAAATTTCGAAAGGACAAATTTTGAGAAATCCCACATGGGAAAAAAAAACACTAATATTTCTCTTCCCACTCTTAAAAAGATAAAATAAGCCTGCGCTTTTTTTTTTTTTTTTCACTCTAATATATTTCTATATTTTTTTCTTCTATTAATTTTATGTTTAATGTCTGCTTGTTGCAACATGTTGCGGATGACATAATAGATAACTTCTTGCCACGTGGGACCAGATACTTTTATTGTTCTTCTTTCTTCTTCTTCTCCTTTTTTAATTTTTTCATTTTCACCGTCTCCTTCTTTGTCATCTTTTTATCTGTGGTCTCTCAAATAAATTCCAATATTCTTGGTAGATTTTTAGTTCTAAAAATTTTGGTCAATACTATATATAACACCCTCCGCTTATAATTTTAATCCTTCCCATCTCATTTTAGCGCAGAAAAATGGGAATAATTAAGAGAGATTTATGCGTTCTCACAGGTAGAAAAAAAATTATTAAGTTAGGAGCTTTCTAGAATTTGAAAAATAATTTTTTTTTTATTTTTTATTTTTATTAAAGAAAAGAGAGCTGGGAAAGCCTCTAGATAAAAAGATACAAAAACAAGGAATATCCAATATTGTCCTTTAATTTGTAGAGACGAAGACAAGGAAATTTTTTTTTTATGTCTGCCTTTGTTTTTAAACATCTGATATATTTGGGAGTCCTTTTCAGTTCTCTCTTACTTGGGCATGGTTTTGGAAATATACATGTGTATATATGAATATATGTATGTCAGGTGATTTTGTATGATTAAAAGCTGATGTTCATAGCCGATTCACATGTTTTCTACCTGTTTAGCTTCTAAAATTGATTAAGAACATTAGATGAGAAACATGTTTGTAGTCTCTCACTATGCTTTTTTGTTGAAATTTTGACTCAAAATTCTATATTATTTTGTTGATGTTTGTGACAAATTTTGGTTCAAATGTATGTTGTTAGTGCATGTTTGCTGTTTGTTGAATTGCCTGACTAACTAACTTAGTGCTTGTTTTTAATCATCTATCATGCTTACTATTTTACTAGTTACTGTATTAATTTTCCTTAAAGAGTCATACACGAGGAAGATAAAAACAGAGATTTAAATGTGCAAGTTAATGAACTTTATTGTCATTGCTATTTTATGTTAGCTATAGAAAGTTGGATGCAGATAAATATCATTAAAACGTTTGTTTACAAATATTGGAAAATCAAGATTTGAATGTAAATGAGGCAAATCACATATATTAGTTATAACTTTACATTTTTTTTTTCCTTTTAATACTAGCATGAAAGATATGCCTAAGGCACGTCCTCGTTTGTAACTTTTTTTTAATACTTTGCAATTTGCAGGCTCTTATTTTTTCTAAAAGAAAATATTGTTACAAAACAATTATAATTATTTTCTTTAATTGTTTCTTTATAAAATATATAAATAAATATGCAAATAATTCAACTAATAGTTGGAATTAAACTTAAACTTGTATGACATACTAACAAATGTTTTAATTGTTACAAACATGAATACAAATAGTCAACATAATTACTATTTTTCAAATTGAAGAATAATACAATGAAATTTTTCAAAAAATAGTGTATACAATCAACCTAATTAATATTTTTCAATTTTTCAAAAGAGTACTTAAAGATTTACAAGTTGAAAATATTTAAGAAAATAAAAAAAAAGAAATTATTTGATGCAAAAAGGGTAAATTAATAAAAAAAACTATTAGGGATGCATTTGAAAAAAAATGAAATTTTAAATTATGACATGAATAAATATTAATTTGTTATATCTTTGAAAAAAAAATGTTATTGGGCAAATTGGTGAAAAAATTTTTTAATAAGAAAACACTCTTAAATACAATATTTCTTAAAAAAAGAAAAAACTTAATTAATATATATTATCATAATATCCCAGCCAATAAAAATGATTAGCAAATGCACTTTTAATATATTAACATATGTAATATTTGCTATATATACTAATATATTTATAGGTACTAATATATAAAGTAATATTAATGTAAAAGATAAAATATATTAGCATCAAATAGTATTAATATATTAATAGTATTAGTATAACAAGTTGAATAATTATAAAAGCTACACAAACAAGGTTACAAAAAATAAAATGAAATAAATAAAATAACATAATGGTAGAAAAAGAAGTTAAAGTAATTTTTTCATTAGCTTTCATTTTCACTTCTATATATATTGAAGCACGAGGTGTAAGAAGAAAACATTATCAATGTGGAGAAATCTTAACCATTGTATTTAAAAAAAAAAAAGAATTGATTTATGATGACCATTGGATTAGAGGTTGAAGTACGTACAAAACTCATTTGCCATCATTCTCCCTTCTTTGTATAACTTTATATATTTTGGCTCGCTCTTTTCATATTTTTGAATTTTGTGATTATCAATATACCTTTTTTCTTAGTAGATGCTATATTATTTCAATTAAAAAAATGCTCTATTTTACTGTTAAAGATATATGGAATCTCAGTTAAAAATAACAGCGCTGCAGCGGGATTTTTCCCGTTGCAGCCAGTTTTTCCGTGCTAATGTAAACTTAAGTCTCATTTTACACTGATTCGGGAGGAGATATAAATAGAAAACGACCTAAGAACTAAAAGGTTTATTTATCTTTTTGTGTTTTTATTCCTGAAGTGTTTGGTTGAGTGAATAACAAAATACCATGATCCATCCTTATCATGTGGTTAAAGTCTGTTTGTTTGTGCGTTCTTCAAACATTTGGATGTTTTGGGTGTCTTGCTCTACCAAGACTTTCTATTTGAGGGTATATGTTCTGTATGTTGTTTTTTTCTTAGTTTTCTTATTTTTTGATTTTTTAAATTATTTTTATGTTTTTAAGGGCATTTTAGGTATTTTTTACGTCAAAATTAAATGTTGACCCACAAAAAGTACGAATTTATGTATTAAATATAATTTAATGGTATTGATGAGATAAAAATAAAAGGATTTTGAATAAATCTAAAAATACAGTGTACAAAAAGATAAACAAACCTTAATGAAAATAAAGCTTAATAGTAAGGCTTTTTATATTTTAGGCTTTAAAAACTCTCTTCTAAATTTTGATTATGTAAATAGTTAAGATTTTTTTTTTAAAAAAATGAGCCTAGTTTAAAATTGTTTTATAGTCGATGTTCATGTTTAAACATTAACAGAAAGCTTATTATTTTAGAATTTTTTTTTTTTCACTTTTGGCTATAAATATTTTTTTTCTTTTGAATTAATTATAAAAGTAGTTAAATTGAAAAAAAAAAAAAGGAACATAGTACAAATTTGTTCATAACAAGAGGTAAAATGATGGAGAACGAACCATCGACAACCGATTGTTGTTAGTCGGTAAATCGACCGGTTCCTCTTATGCTCGATTTGGTTGTCGATTCTCATCCCTCAATTAAAAGCAATAACCTTAAAAAATGACAAGAGAACACTGAACGACGATAATAATCTTAATAAACGACGATAAATTTTGAAAGAGAAAGACGAGAAAAATCAGACAGGTAAGAGTAACAATAGACGAAACAACATCAACAAATGACTACTCATCAAAAAGAAAAAAAAAATCAAAGGACAAGAAAACAAAGACAAGCACCAAAACGATAAGCAAAGACAAAAAAAAAAAAAAAAGAATAAGCGACGAAAATATCTCAAATTAAAGGACGTAAAAGATCGTGAAACTTTGACGTCATTAGCTCAGCTCTACTCCGGCTTCTCTTCGAGCTGCTAACTTTGTCGCTGCTCCCTTGCTTCTTCGTGGTGGTGATCAGCGTGTCATCAGAGATCTCGCGGATGTCACTTGGTTATACGCTTTTGTTTTAATAAAGGCATTGATGTTTCCATCGTTTAGTTTTAGTGTGTTTCTATTTTGTTGTTAGCTGCCGACGTGTATTCCGCTTTATTTTGTATAACTAAAGTGGTTTCGAACCTTCGGACTTTAGTTGTTTGTCTCCCATCAGTGTGAAATTGTTGGCCCGGCTAGAATCTTTTATAGGTTGTGGTGGTGCTGATGTTCTTTCTTTATAGGGTTAATATACCTCTTCAGAACTCAGAAATTTATCTTGATGGGAGTAATTTCTTCAATTAGAGCCTTAAGTGTGCTCGTAGTTAAAGTGTCGAGGTTTTCTCCCGTTTTCGGGCCTTGAGCATTCATTTGTTCCTCTTATGAGCCATTAACATTGTAATGTATTTGATTGTTTGTTTAAATGTAATTTCTCATTCAAAAAAACTGTTATGCCAATTTTTGGGGTTTGGTCGAACAGTCTATGAGGAGTAGAAAAATCAACGTGGGATGGGAAAAAAACGTGGCACAAAAATTTACTAGTCAGCCCATTTTATTTACGCACGTAATATAGAGATCTTATAACAATGAAAAAAATTATAAAAATGCAACTTATTAAGATTTTATTTGCATTCAAGATTATCTTGCGTACATTTCAACTTGATTGCGGAAACATCTTGATCTTGGGTGGTTTCTTTTTCACCTAGTATTTTCACTATGTTGTCCAAAGCATTTTTCGCTGCTCTGTTGTGAGCAACTTCTTTCTTTAGACCATAGCTAGCCGTTCCCACAAGCTGCCCATCAACGAAGACATCAAACGCCATGTTTTTAGCCCACAAGTCGACAAATTGTACTTTCATGTTGTTTTTTTGGCACATTTCATATAGTTCTGTAACTGGATGCTGCTTCATTGTTTCTGGACTGATTATGGGCTCCAAAAGACCCTCAAACGCCTGATAACAAGGGAATGAAAGAAAAAAGAAATGGCACATAAATATCCAAGTTCTTGTGCTTATATGAAAAATTACTTGGTAATTAGATCTAGAAGTAAAATGTGCAAGCAGATATAGTTATGAGTTTATTATTATTATTATTATTATTTTATATTTAAATGATGTGAGACTCGAGGTTATAATCTCTACATGTATTCATGTCTGTCTAAAAGTAAAATGATAAAGCATATATGGATAATATTTAAATTACAAATAATCTGTTGATGATAACAATGATGTATGTCTATTATATAGTAACACAGTTATACAAATTAATACTTGGACGGCAATCATTAATTTTGATCATGTGTTAGTTACATATAATGTTTCTATATAGATAACAATAAATGCCCTTATAAATATTTTCCGCTCTATAATATCTAAATATATTCAGAACGTTTCTATCAAGGCATTGAAAACACATACAAAAAATAGTAAAGAGTGAGCGTGACAGATGGAGAAAAAGAATTACCTTCCAGACAGTGTCTAAAGAGGAGTTGCTATCTACGAAAACAGCTCCTATTGCGGATTCAACAATATCCGCTAGAACTTTTGGCACGTCAATAAGGCCATTGGAATGCAGAGAATAGTCTGAGATCTCTAGGGTGAACTTCTTAATCTGTATAAGTCAAACAACAAGTGGTGAAATTTATTAATTAGATAAATGACCAATGAAAACAATGTATGTTTATACTCCCAAAGAGGAAAATAACCAATTAAATATATCATACAATAAAACAAGGCCATAACTTGTTATAGCAATGACATATTTCACACTAAATAATAGCAATGAAATATTTCACACTAAATAATAGCAATAAATTGATTTCTTAATCAACCGGACCATCTTCTTTTAGACTAATACTAAAAGGGTTAAAGATTAGACAGTTACAATGTGATCATAATCAAATAAATCAAAATAAAGAACATACTAATTAGTACAAAGCTACAGCTAAACCCTCGGAGGTAATTCCTAATTGGCATTTTTTTTCCACCCTAAGGCATCAAAATACTCACGGCTCACACAATTATGTCCGATTTGACACAACTTTTACTTGCTTTTTCGTGAGTAAAAGAAAGTAAATAAAAATTCTTCAATTTGAATGGATCAAAATGATTTTCATATTTTCTTATAAACAATAGAAATGTCAGAGCAAAGTATGGAATGTTCTGTTGAAATTTTAGTACAAGTTTCAAAATTATGTAGAAGAGCTCTTGAGAGTTAAAGATTTTTTGACATATCATCCTAACACTTTCAAAATAATTATTGTCAAAAACCTTAGACATATTATCTAAAAGCATATATTGGAGTGAAAAAGTTAAAAATAAATAGTAGCGGAGCCACTCGAGACTGAGTGAGGATAGTTACCTCACTGAGCTATTTTTTTTCTTTTCTTTTTTAAATAAAGTAACTGTTAAAGTATAAAACTATTGTTGGCCTACCTCCTAACAGCTTAAGCTTTTGGGATGGATTGGTAAACTAACATGGTATCAGAGCGGGAGGTCCTGAGTTCAAACCCCCGTAATTGCACTCTTTATCCCCATTTAAATTGTCATCACGTGTTGGGTCTTTAATATATCTCGGGCTTAAATATTCACGTGTTGGGCTTTCCAATTAATTTACCCACACGATTGCCCATTGTCCAGTCCACACGTGAGGGGGAGTGTTAAAGTATAAAACTATTGTTGACCTACCTCCTAACAGCTTAAGTTTTTAGGATGAATTGGTAAACTAACAGTAACTCTACGTGATTTTCAAGTTTTACAATGTCCATCCCCTGAGCTTCACACATTTTTATTTTTATTTGTATATACTTCAAGGAAAAAAAAAATAGTATATACCCCGCTAAAGTAAAATTCCGGTTTCGCCACTTGAAACCAAGGATTCTTTGTTAAACAGCCAATCATCATTCTAATTCCACTCTTCCAAAACGTCAAATATGAAAATTTTTAACTCAGAGTTGTAGCACAAGTTGCCAGCTTTCTTATACCAAACAAAATGATAGGATAAAATATAACAATCGTATACTACTACATGCTAATAAATCAATTAAACAAACACATCATTAGCAAAAATAAACAAACTTCATTAACCTAATTCGACCTTTTCCAAATCAAACCTTGAATTTACACGAACAAAACACAATCAATTGTCAATAGAACCTTTACCTGATCCTTGAAGAGAGGCTTGTTGTGGCGTAGAAAACGATGCAAGCCGTGCTTGATGGCGACGCGGGCGAGCTTCTCGGTGTCGACGTTGGAGGCCCGGAGGCGAGTCAACTGCCCCGACGAGAGCCGCGGATAGAGGAAGAAATGCACCTTCGAGAAGAGCAGGTTCAAAACGGCGTCGCCGACGTACTCCAATCGGTCGTACGACACGCCGTTTCCCGGCGAGAAAGAGACGTGCGTAAAAGCCTCTTCTAGTAACGCCCGGTTCTCGAACCTGTACCCGATGATCTCTTCCAGTTCGTCGAGATTGATGATGTCCGACTCGTCGCTGCCGCTCTCTGGAAGCTTCTCTGTCTGTTTCTCTTGGACTTCATCCATGACGGAATTATGGCGGAGAAGAGATTTTCAGATTTTTTATTTATTATTATTATTATTATTATTTTGAGAACTCTGCTTTCTTGCGACGGAAGAATTGTATTGTGAAGAGAAAAGAAATAATGGTGAATGAAGAATTGTCAACAGCTGCTGAGGAATGAGGATTGTGAAGAGCTATAAAAATAAGACGGTTGAAGTTTTCGAGGTTGGAAAGGATACAATTTTATTTTATTTATTTATTATTATTATTATTTTGTGTGTGTGAAATTTGGAAAGGACTCGAATTGAGGTGGATAAATGAGGTTAGTTGGAGCATGGATCATGGACGTGTTGAACAAGGAAACTGAAAGTTGACCTGTATATAGATTTAAAATATATATTATTATGTTTTTATATATTTCGTGATATCAGTATGCCACATTTACGTAATTAGCTGGTGTAGTTTGACATTTTCAGCTCGTTTCTTTACTGTTTAAATTTATAATTTTAATTCTGTTATAATATTTTTATTTTATAAAAAATTTAAAATTTAAATATTAAAATTAATAATTATTGATTTAAATGTATAAATTAATCGGGCCTTACTGATTTGCCATTTTTCTTTGAGGAAGCGAAATGTCATTTTGTGTTTATGTTATTGTTAGAAGAATAATTTTTTAGGGGTGAAAAAACCCATGGACATTGTATAGTTTTAAATCATTTAATCATATTATAATTATATCAGAATTTTAATAGATTTAAAAGTTTTTCTTTTTCACAACTTAAGTTCTACTGTTACAATGTTTTCTCTTATAAAATTCAAATTCAATTTTTTTATTATAATATTTTTCTCTCATATACACAATTCAAATTTAACTTAATTTGTGAAACAAACTTAAGATTCAAAATTGTGTTTACAGTTTTTTTTTCGTACCATATCATTTAAAATATATATTATTATGTTTTTATATGTTTCGTGATATCAGTATGCCACATTTACGTAATTAGCTGGTGTAGTTTGACATTTTCAGGCTCGTTTGTTTATGCGTTTAAATTTATAGTTTTAATTTTGTTATAATATTTTTATTTTATAAAAATTTTAAATTTTAAAATTAAAAATTACTGATTTAAACGCATAAATTAAACGGCCCTTACTAATTTGCCTTTTTTTTTTTTTTTTGGAGGAAGCGAAATGTCATTTTGTGTTTATGTTATTGTTAGAAGAATAATTTTTTAGGGGTGAAAAAACCCATGGACATTGTATAGTTTTAAATCATTTAATCATATTATAATTATATCCGAATTTTAATAGATTTAAAAGTTTTTCTTTTTCACAACTTAAGTTCTACTGTTACAATGTTTTCTCTTATAAAATTCAAATTCAATTTTTTTATTATAATATTTTTCTCACATATACACAATTTAAGTTTAACTTAATTTGTGAAACAAACTTAAGATTCAAAATTGTGTTTATAGTTTTTTTTTTTCGTACCATATCATTTAATTCTCTTCGTAAATAGTCAATTTCAATTTTGACCTCCAACTATTCACCTCGTCCTATATTGGCTTTTTTTTTTTAAGGGTTATTAGCTTTCAAATTTTAAGAGGATATATATAATTTGCATCCCAAATCTCTGATTAATTAAGGGGATGTTTAGATAAACTTTCTTTTTCGAAGGATGTTTTAGATAAACTATGCCTAGTAATTTTAATTAAACAATTAATAAAAAGAATATTATGCTCCCAATCTCTACTCATCCTCGTTAGCCAACTAGGGGTGTGAGTGTTAATTTATTTGAGAAGCATGATTTGTCTAAGGAGCATTAATAAGGCCGTAGTCATGTGGTTGATTTCATGAATTTTTTAAAGATTTTTATGACAAAACATAATTCGAGGCTTAAATTGATATTAACTCAAATATTTAAAACTTTAGCTTTTGAATTTGAATTATTCTTGGAGAAAACTTGGAATTTGGAATTTTGCTTGAAATATGGATACATTGTTAAATAGGTATATTCATTCTTTTAAAAATATAAAGTATATTCTTTTCTTATTTCATTTCATCATGTGTTAACCTCTAGCATTTTTTTTGGGTTGGGTTCTTTACACATATAGCAATATTTAAAGAGTATGTTATTCATAAATGGTGTTCAACAAAATGGCTAATATTTTCAACCAATTTAATATTGAACCGTAAATCTTGTTAGTCTAAACATAGAAAGACAGGACATAACCATCTTAAAGTAGTCAGATTTGTGGACTCAAATTTGTTGTCTAATTTTAGTGTTTTAATTAGTATCTAACCAATAAATCATGCCACGTCATGTAAAAAATTTGAATTGATTTTTAACTAATATTTTTGTGCTTATCATGGTTTAATGTAGTATAATTTAATTAGTTTAGGATACCAAAAATTAAACAGCAGATTTGGATCCGACATTTATTTACAAATATGTTATCAAAAATCCAAAAGAAAAAAAAATCCAAATTTTCTTTTCTTGGCCAATGCAAACATTAATTAATGAAGGATTAGGATGTAATAATTTATATCCGTGCATGAACAATGCTAGGTCGTGGAGATTCCACAACTTAAGTCTTCCCTACAATGAAACAAGCACGCCTTGGAATTTAAGCCCACATAAGAATCATGTTATAAGACCAGTTTGGTAGTGCTGTAGATTTTAAAAAAAAAAATTTTAGCTATGCTGAAGGAAAAAATAACTGTTACAAAAAGCAGCTAGGTGTTTGGTAAACTGTAATTATACAAGTGTTACTAGTTCCAAAAGCAGCATAATAGCGTTTGGTAAATTGTGAGGTTTAATTGCTGTGGGTAGTTAAGATGATCGTAATTAATAATCTTAAATTAATATATAAATTAATTAATAATTGATAATTATTTATCAAATAAAAATTAGTAAATTAGTAATTAAACTATGTACTCATATTTATTAGATTATAAATAATTAATTAGTGTATTAAGAAAAATAATTAGTATATACATAATTTATAAATATTCTTTTTACTACTTAAATTATTAACTTTTAGTTACATAATTAAATAATTAGTTAATTAATTACTAATGTTTATTAATAATCTATTATTTGATATATCACCTGATCAATTTTTGGTAATTATTATTTTTATAATAATTAATTACTAATTATTAATTATTAATTATTATTGATTAACTTATTACATATTGATAATTATAATTTAATATTAATTATTAATTGAGTAATTACTATTTATTTTTTATTTACTAACTATTTACTAATTAATAGATTATAATTAAC
>NW_010357944.1:78533-125042 GCF_000414095.1 Morus notabilis | reverse complement strand
TTAATATGTTATATAATTAATTTTTGACAATTAATCTTTAACTAAATAAATAATTACTATATTATTTATTATTTTATTAACAAAATTAGAAACTTAATAGTAATAAATTAATATTTAATTAATGGTTAAGTAATTACTATCTATTTATTAGTTATTAAGTATATCTATTTATTAATTATTAATTAATATGTAATATAATTAGTAATTAATAATTTATTATTTAATATAACTTTGTTGATAATTATTAATTGTACTATGTTGATTTTCGGACAATTTAAAAGTTAAAGTTGTCTTTGGGTTACTTCTGATTTTAGCTGTAGATTCTTCAAAAATTCTTTAAAAATAACTTTTTATTTTTTTTACTAAACACCATTATCAGCTTCTAATGGCTAAAGAAGTGATTTTAGCCTCAAAGAATCACTACTAAACGCCATTATTAAGATTTGCGAGTACAAATCGATATTAGGAATATTTGTACAGTCAACTTAGTATTTTGCACCACCCCAAGAAAGGAAAAAGTAAAAGGAGCAACGCTTGTATATATCATATATCGATATATACCAGAGCTCAAATTTTAATTATTGAATAAGGTTTAAAAATGAATGTGCAACTTAAATCTCAGTTATATTCAAGCAAAAAATTAAATCTCAGTTATAAGGTTTACTAATAATTTCATCCTAAAAGTTTCTTTTAATCATTTGCTGGCTGAAAAATAGGATATTTGACTCAAAAATCTGGGTCCTATCATGTAGAGAGGAAGATATGGAAATAAAAGACATTCTAGAAAAATGGCCGGTGGCCGACTAGTAGCCATCAAGATTCGTGCTGTTTAATTACTTCTTGTATTATAATATGATAATATGTCGATGGATGTTCAAGGACGTTTCTAGGAAATTCAGAAAACAACTAATGGAAGAACCCGTTGAATTAGGTGATTATTTGTATTTTTGGCATGAGTGGTGATGAGGTGGGTAGAGAAATAAGAGATTTTTTAAATCCTTGAATGGATTACAGCTAATAATTTACAATGTGTCTATAGTGTATTATTTTACCCTTTTTTTTTTTTGTGAGAACTCGATTATGCGATAATATGGCTTGCTAGGACTCTTGTTCTTTTGCATGATTTGAGTTACGTATGTGAGAGAAAAATACTATAGTAAAAAAGTTAAATTTAAATTTTTATAAAAGAAAACACTGTAATAATATGACTTGAATCGTGATTTGAGTCATAAAATGAACATACAAAGTGAACAAATAAAAGAAAAGAGTTCTTCTGCAAATATTGAGCTTGGAACATTGCTTTGATTGGGTTCTGATCTTTACTCTTCATTCTCCAAAGGTAATGTTTCTCTTCTTTGTTATTAATACATGATAATCTTCACTTTACTTGATCTAGACGTAAAGGTTTGTAGTTGGATTAGGCAAAATGGGATTTCCATTCATTGGTTGAAGTATGATTCATATACTATCAGAGTATACTCAAATTACGATTCTTAATTTTAACGTTTAAAATTTAATTATTTATGAAGAAAAATATTATAATAAAATTAATAATTTAAGTTTAAATATATGAAATAAACATACCTATAATTACACGCATGTGTATAATTGTATGTTGCTTTCTTATCTTCCAAGAAAGTCGATATCTTTTCTGTCATTTCTTTGTCCACGTGCAACGCCAAGGTAAAAAACTCAACTTGTAGTCGTACGCGCTTAATTGATTTTTACTATTAAATCAAGGTTTTGTTTTTTCTAAGCTGGACAACAACAAAAATATCTACACAAACCCCTCATGCTCTTTTTTACTATAAAGCTCAAAAAGCATTAGTTAAGCTGTATTTAATCAAATAATAAATGAGATTTACAGAGACTATTACAACATTTCTCATCTATGCACATCTAGAACGTCTTGAGTACTTTCAATTTGGTATTATTCACAATATACTATAATGGTAACAAGAGAGAGAGAGAGAGAGAGCTCAAAAGAAACAATTAACAATATTGCACCATGGGATTCTACCTCCCTGACATTAGATTGACAAGGCCGTGATTCTCGTAGAAGGAGGCAACATCCCAATCTTCAGTGGTCGATGAAAGTGTCATTAGAGCAACCACAATGGACCTCATACTTGGACGTAGTTGTGGGTTCTCATGTGTGCATGCCTTGGCTAGTTGTGCCATCTGCAACCATAACATAACGACCACCACAGTTTTTTTTTTTTTTGAGACTGGATATCATAAAACTCATAAGACATAATAAGTTTAAGTTGTTCTTTTGTATTCGACTTGCCTTTCGAACTGAGTCGAGCGGGTAATTATCTCCGAGCCTAGGGTCAACTAACTTGGTGAGCTCTTCCATAGAATCAGGCTGATTAAGAACCTCCTCAAACTGTAGAACATAAACCAGGATAAACATATGGTCAGGGGTGCTCCAGCAAAGGATTGATTAGAAGGGAGGGAGAGTTGGCAAGGAAGTTACCAAACCAACAAGGCCCTTTGACTCAGCTCCAGAACCGTTCAGCTTCACAATGGCCTCCTTGGCAGAAATGAGCTCGTAAAGGACAACCCCGAACGCGTATACATCTATCTTGGGAGACACATCTCCGTATTGCGCGTATCTGCACAACAGTGTGACAACAATTAGTCCTTGTTTACTCAGAAATAAATAGCAGAAGTTTTTCCTTTCGGTTTCAAGTAGGAGAATTTTATTGGATCAGCAAATACAGAATGGCAAATAACAGGATTCAAAGTTCACCAAAATAGAGGATTTCACAAAGAAATGCACAAATTCTTAAAAAAAAAAAAAAAAAAAAATTGAAACTTCCAGAACTAAGAGACATCCTTGATGATGGTATTTACTCATACATGAAACTAAATCTAGAACATTATCTTACTAAATCAAGCACAATATCGAAACCCATTTAACGGTTTATCTATCACATGAAGAAGGATAGAAAGATCTGGATAATGCATACGCTAGATGCTCATTTACAAGCTTTGTTTCCCAAGAACAAGCAGAAGCCTATTTCTTAACTCAGTTAAAATTTATAAATTGATGAATAAAAATGTTGCGTACTCTGGAGGCATGTATCCAAAAGTTCCCACAAGACGCGTTGGAAGAGATGAACCACCGACTTCAGTCAGCTTAGTTAATCCAAAATCTGCAACCTGCAATTAAGATGTGTTAGTACAACTATGAGAACGGACTTTTATCACGGTCCATATTGTCAAGTGAAGAACTAAAACAACCTTTCCATGGAAGTTCTTGTCTATCAATATATTCGCTGATTTTATATCACGATGGATATAAACAGGAACGGTATGCTCATGAATGTATTCCAGCCCTCTTGCTGAATCCAGGGCTATCTGAACCCTAGTAGACCACGGCAAAGGCTCCCTCTCTAGACATAATTGAAAAAACAAATTGTTATGATTGCTATGAAACAGAAAACAGTTACCGATATCTGCACCATGGACACTCTATGTCACCTGAACCGCGCAAGTGTTGGCTTAAGTTTCCGTTCTCGATAAATTCGTAAACTAGAAAAAGAGAGCCCTCAACACAGTAGCCAATCAACCGCACCTGCATTAATCGTCAATTTTGATTGTTTACTGCGACGAAGGATACAATGGCTGAACTTATCTATTTGGCTGAACTTATTCAAATAGATAGGTAGCATATCCTAACAACTTAATCAAATAGTAGGATCCAGCATCTCAGCAATGTATCCGAAACTTCACTAAAGGCTAACCCGCCTCATTAGTCGGAGAAGAAAATTACTAACCAGGTTCAAGTGATGTACACGGGTTAAAACCTTCAATTCAGCCAAAAATTCTCTTGTTGCTTGCATATCCATCTTCTTGATAGCAGCTTTCTGCACAGAAAGAGGTACAAGTTAACAAATGCTAACGCGCACACAACCAAAGAAGAATATGACCTACGAATTGATGGTTGCCTAGTACACAGCAACTAGCGAGAAATTTATTTTAGAAACCTAGGTAAAAGTTAAAATAAAAGGTGACTAAGCTATTAATTTGTATATTCTCTAGAAGGGTTGTTTCTCCTTGACTCTCACATCCAACTTGTTTGCCCAACACCACTCATTTTAGTGTCGCATAAGCAATTCAAGCAAGCTTTAAAACCTGTTCTTACCATTACTATCTAGTTCATCCTCACACCTATTTTACTCTTACCAACAAAGATAGTATAGACATGTATTTACTCGTTTCAATGTCCTTTTCATTATAGACCTTAAATTATTATTTGAACAAAATTAAACTCAACTGATACTTGTTAAATTGTAGTACTAGATCAGAATTTCACCTTTTCTCTAATTTAAAATCCCTTCATATGTGTCCTATTTCTCAAAAAAATAAAAAAATAAAAAAAAATTCTAGGGAAGAAACAAGGAAAGAACAGAACACGAAATAGACAACCAGATGGATGTGAAAATAAAGTGAGTGTGTAATTCATATTCAAGGAAGAAACTCAAAAGAGATGCAGAACCATCTGCATCTTTCAATCTGTATTCTATAATTGCAACTTTCTTTCAGAATTAATGCTCAACTTTAATGGAAATAGTTTTTGAAACCAACCTCGCCTCTCAGCTCGGCATAGTAAACAGCCCCAAAACCACCTTGACCAATCTTATACGACATGCTGAAGTAATCAGTAGCCCCAGCAAGTTCGTCGTATGAGAACTCCACTGATTTGTCAACAGTTAGACCTGCAAGGCCTGCACTACCAGGAGCAGTTGCAACTTTGTCCGAGCTATTTTCAGTCGCTAAAATCCAAGAAAAAAAAATATTAGTAAAACACTGAAGAGCCAACCACTATACTCCGTTTTTTTTTTTCATGCTCTTCTACAGTACAAAAAATGAATTAGCAAAACAAAATGATTTTTTCCAATATAATCAAGAACCACTAGATCATTAGTACAGAGTAACCATTTAGACACGCATTCATATTGCAGTTTTCTTTTCAAGTATATCTAGAAAGACAAACCCCAAAAGGTAAAGATTATAAGCAGTGTACCCTGCAAACGATGAGAAGATTGATCTTCAGATGCTGCAGGAATCAATTTTCCTTCCACCTTCTTTCGGAAAAACTTGACGTAAATACAAAACGCCAATAACAGCACCACAGCAACTACTCCCGCAATTATACCAGCAATAATTCCACCTCCCAATCCTGCTTAGAAAATGCAAAAGTATTAACTGTATAAGCTCAAAGTTTCATGAACTTTCCACTTAATCCCTGTAAGTTGGCATCTCAAATTAACTCTAGGGCAATACCTCCTGAGCTGCAAAAGAGAAGAAAAAGATCACAAAAATTGAAAATTGTTGACAACAAGGAGATGTAATGTTTGCTCGTCTAGTAATCAATAATGAGATACAAGGAGCTACCTGGAACTCAGAGGCCGATAGCTACCATTTCGATCTGCAAATCAGAGTGAAATAAGAATATCAATGACGTAACCTATCAGGGATCCAGAATCAATTGAGAACAAAAATAAACATGAACGAAGAGTGCTTCATATATTCTCCATTTAGACAGTTCAGTCTAGCTCTGCCGAGGCTAGAATGCTCTGTGGATCCAGTAGTGAAATCATTAGACTTGTTCTTCTTTTTTTTTTTTTTTTTTTTTGGAAGTCATAACATCCCTCTTAAAAATTAGACGTCATAATCCTTTAATACCAAGAGCAATAATCGAAGAAAACAAACAAACAAGCACACAATATTTATAGCGGTTTACTTTACAAGAGAATATTTCACACCTCACAGACTGTATATTTTCTTTTCCTCTAATTTCTCTCGACCTTAAAATGGCATCCAAAATATAAGTAAAAGTAAAACTAAAGTATCCGAATAATAAAAATATGAAATCCCACCAATACAAAGCGGCTTGGCATACTAACTCTACGTCAGAGCAATACCAGGAACACAACAATCCCCACAGAGATAACAGATATACATTGACAGTTCTGCATACGATCAAAATTAGGACTGGCAATATGGGTCATAACACAATAAGACTCGAAAACAACACAAATTTTACGGGTTAGGGTCAGAATTAGATAGACCTAAAATTAACACGAAAAACACGGATTAATTTCGGGTTGGACCCGCTTAACCCGAATACGATACAAAACTCGTAAAAAATTAAAAAATACATTTATTTTTCATTATATATTTTTGATTTTATTATGAACTTGTGATATTATAATAGTTATACTTAAAATCTTATACTATTATTTGCTTAATTTCAATAGATGTTATTGTATTTTAGTGTGTTATGAATTTTAAGTTATTTTTAATATGTAAAAAACTAAATAAAAATATATAATTTTCGTATTAATTTCGGGTTCACGGATCAATTTCGTGTCACGGGTTATTTTTGTGTCGTGTCGTGTCAACCCGTAAAGTGATCGTGTCGTGTTGGTATTACGGTTTTTAAAAAATTTCGTGTCACAAGTCGTATTCGAATTAACTGTAAATTTAAAAAAAATGATCAAAATACGACACGTAACAAGAATTGTCACCCCTAATCAAAATGAATCCATACTAAAGCTTCAATGACAACATCCTTATTTTTTCCAAAAAGAAAGAAAAAAGTTCCCTCCAGTTCCTATGATCTTGTGAGTTCAATAATCAGACAACAAACCTTGTCAACATTGAAGTCACAATCAACGTTATCATCAAAGTTGCAGATTTCTAGTGTTTTCACATATACACCCATCAACTAAAAAGAACCACCAAAAAAAAAAAAATCCCATCAAGAACAATAAACACAAAATAGAATAAAATAAAATACATCATACCTTTGGTTGGGACGAACACAATCTCACTTGCGTTGCTAAAATTCGCACCCGGATTATACCTCTGCAGCAAATCTGTCGAAATATTATAGGTAGACGCAATATTTCCCAAACTGTCCCCGGACTGGATAGGGTAAGTCGTGAAAAACCCATACTTGTCCGAAACCGCTCTGTCCCCACACATGCAATCCACCGTAACGTTCAGCTTCCCGGTGTTGGGAATATTATTGGGGTCGTACCCATTGTACGCCGTCAACGCCGCGACCGTCGTCAAACCGGAGTAGTTCGTCACGACCCGCTCGTACGTGTCGCCCTGTACGACGTCGTAGTCGAAGACGTGGCCGAGGAACTCGCCCCGGAGGCAGCCGCAGGAGAAGTTGATGTTGATTCTGATGTCGGACTCGACGCTGTCCTTGTTTGGCACGTTGTCGTTGAGGAGATCGATGTTCTCGGGCGTCGTGTCGAAGAGGTTGCCGATCAACGTGAGATTGGAGCCCTTCCAGACGTAGAACGACGCCCAAGCCTCGCAGCTCTGGGGGTCGCCGCACTTCGACTTGGCTCCTGAGAAGAGAGAGAACATAATCAGCAGTAGAGCCAATAGCCATGGCTCTGTACGAGGTTTCATCTGGTTTCGGCGGCGGAAACCGAAGACCCAGATCGGGAATTGGGTTTTCTGGTAATCGGATTGGAGTTGAAGTTGGAATTGGACTACAACGAAGCTGCGAAGAGAAACGTGTTGGGGGTTTTGGACCGTTGACTGATGAGAATTTTGGTGGGTTATTTATTTATTAATTAATTAATTGTTTGTTTTTTGGTTGAGTTTAGGTGATCTAAAATCATTACTATCTGTTTTTTTATAATTTGATTTGAGTATAGTTTTTAAATTAAATTAAATTTATAATTTAAGTTAAAGTTATAATTTGAATAAAATTGAGTAAAATTGAATAAAATTAGGGCTCATTTAATTCACTGATTCGAGTTTTTAATTCGAGTTGAGATGTGATTTTATATGAGAGCTTTTTATTGTAGTAAAAAAGTTAGATGTGATTGCTTGTGAAAACTTTTTACTGTAGTAAAACTTGAATTCTAAACTCGAATCAGTAAAATGAACGGGACTCATTTAAAAGAACGTAAACTTGAATAAAATTGTAACTTAAATTTTAACTTTTTTTAAATTTTATTGTAAAAGAACAACCTCTTAAATTCTTGAGAGCAGAGCCCATTTATTCAGTGCATTTAAATTTATAATTTTAATTTTATTATAGTATTTTTTTCTTGTAAAAAATTTAAAATTTAAAAATTAAAATAAAAAATTACTAATTTAAATTAAACGGGCCTTTATTATTATTTTTTTAGGTGATCATGATTCATCAGTTAAGCGAACTTGAAACAGAGTTGTGGATGATTGTCGTACCTGTCGTCTGGGAGTGCCAAACAGCGTAAATTTCCTGCATTTTTTACTGCCTCATGTCTCACATGTCCACGTCAGCTTTCTAGTAGGCATAGCAGCCATCTTATAATATTTTTGTCCAAAAGAAAATAAATTAGTATAGAGGATGGATTTAAATTTTCAACCGCTCACATAATTTAAATTTTAGTCCAAATAAGGTCCAAATGGGCCCCTTAATTTAAATGATATCCCGAACTTTGAGAAATTTTAAGATTATTTCCACTTTATTTTTGTATTTTAAAACTTTTATTTTATATGGCTGCATACATATCTTAACAATATTTTCAGGTGCATTTAAAATTGATTTTTGATTCTTTTTTAAAACATTTTTGCATATTTTTTATAGGCAAGAAAACGAAAATGATCTGCAAACTACGTTTGTTAAACAAATATTTTGAAAACAAAAATGACAAGAAAAAATAGCGAGAATAGTTTTTGTGAATGAACTATAAACAATTAAAAGTTGTTTTCCTTTTTCATTTTCATTTTTTAGTACTTATCAACAATGTTATATTAAATAATAAATTATTAATTGTCAACTATATAATATATCAATTAATAATAAATAAATACATAGTAATTATTTTATTATTAATTAAATATTAATTTCTTATAATTAAAATTTAAATTTATTTATTAATAAAAAATAAAAAATAAATAGTAATTAATTATTTAGTTAAAGATTGATTGTTAAAAATTAATTATAAAATATATAAATAATGGAAAATTTAATAATGTTATTGAATAAATAATAAATATATCAATCATATAATATATTAATTCTAATTTTTTAGTTAGTAAATAGTTTATAAATAATAAATAAACAGTAATTACTTAATTAATAATTAATAATATTAAATTATAATTAGTAATTAATTAGTGTTTAAAAATATTTATAAAAAATTGATTATGTAATATATCAAATAATAGGTTATAAAATAAACATTAGGAATTGATTAATTATTTAATTAGTAATAAAATAGGTTATAAAATAAACACTCAAGGCTGCACAAGGGGCCCTCTTGGGCAAAACCACTTGCATGGGCGCGCCACGTGAGGCGCGCACCCTCACCACACCCCGTGCGGCCGTGTAACATTGTATGCGCGGGCACGCCACTAGTCGAGCTTGCCCGACTTCAAGTAGAGTTTTCAAGAATGAAGGAATCCTCACATGACTCAATTGAAGCCATGACAAGGACGGTGGCAAAGAGGGATGCACAAGTTACCAACATGTATGAAAGCCATCGTGAGGAGCCAAGTGCAAGTGGGAAGAACTTGGGTTTGTTCGATGATGATGATTCAATGGAGGAAGAGACTTAAGATGTCTTCATCGATGATGAAGAATCACAAGATGACATTCATGAGTCTCCACCTTTTGAGATCCCAATTGTTATGCCATCACCGATCAAAGAAGAGCACATCTATGAAGATCCAATGTGGTCGTCACCTCCTCCACCATCTCTAGCACCATTCATTCAATGGTTGAGCGGAGCCATGAATGTCATCTTGTGATTAGTTATCTTGACTTTTCTTTCTATGAGTTGTGTCTGTTGGCCACACTTTAAATTGTGTTTCTTTTTGTTTATTTGAATAAGTTCCGAGTCTTGTTGAAATGAGATAGCTATAATTTGATGATGATAATGTGTGCCACAATGTGTTTTCTTAGGTCTTTGAAAATGTAATTCATTGAGTTTTCTGTGTGCTTAACTCGCATTGATTGAACCTCATTTTTTATTCTCTACTTTTGAGCACTTTGAACCATGATCACTTGAGATTTTGAGCTTTTGGAGAACACTTGTGTGCATTAGATGGACTTTGATATCTCATGAACTCTAGAACCCATTTGAGTGAAGCTCGAGGCGAAATCCTAGGTTGAGGTGTTGTTGGAGAAATGAATTAGGCATTTTCTTGGATCGTTTGAGCCTTAAATAACTAACCTATAGAAAACTTACCACTAATCTCCCCCATTGAGCCTATGTGACCCTTTTTTTTTTTCATTACCCACATAAACTAACCTAGCCATTTTATTGATTCCCTTCACTAAACCTATCATTTATGGGCATGTTTGCATCATTGCATGAATTTAAAGATATAATTGTTGAGAGCAAGCATGAAAGTGTTGAGAATTTCATTTATGGTTTGGGTGTAATTGTTTAGTGTTTCTTATAGTTCTTTCTTGATTTACTTCTTATATGTTTTTCTTTATCATTTCATTTCCTCTTCAAATTCAAAAAAAAAAAAAAAAAGAAAAAGAAAGAATAAAAATAAGAGAAAAGAAAAAGAAAGAATAAATTCTTGTGAATTCCTTGCTTTTGTCTATTTTGTGTTTATTTCATATTAAAGTTTGTGGGAATGATGGGTAGTAAAGGATTGATTAAAGTTGGAGTTGGTGTGCTAATTTCTAATCATTCATGTAAGATCCATAGGGTGCACTTCTTACTTAGGGTGATTTTAAGCCTAAAATTTTTCATCTCACCTACCTTTCACCCTGGCCTTACATTACAACCTATAAAAGATCTTTTGATATTCGATAATACTCTAGCCGACATTAGTGGAGGGCAACACGAAAAATGGGCCTATAGTAGTTCTTAATTGCATTATCTAGAGATCCTATGGTAGTTCTTTAAAATGCACAGATGAGAATATTTATGAAAATATATATAATGTATCTATTAGGAGTTTCTCTAGTAGTTCACCATACCGGTAGTCTCAGTTTTTTACCGTTAGATCTTGTAAAAATCACATCGAACTGAAAAAGTATACATAATAGACAGATTCTGATACATATCTAACAGATGAAAAGTAAGAGACTACTAATAGTTCATTTTTACAGGGAGATAGTCCCATATCTTAAATGTGTTTAAGATTACATTTTTGAAAATAAAATTTGTTAATCTTATATTTTATGTCGAAAGCAAATATTAATTCCTAGATTGATCAATTTACACTTTATATAGTTTATCTTATACAATTGTTTTTAATAGATTATTGTCTTGTACAATTTATGTTAGTTGTTATGTTAAAAAAAAAAAAAAAAAGGACTTGTACGAATGTACGATTCTCTTGGCATTATGGGGTGTTTGGTATGAGGGAATTAATAGGAATTATATTATTAAAAATGTGAGAGTATGTAATATGATTCCTAGAAAATTTATATTATCATGTTTAGTTGCATACAACAATCTTTTCTTAGTCTCCTAGGAATATAATTTTACTGTGTTTAGTAGTGCATAATAATGTAATATTATTTTCTAAAAATCAGTGGTTTTTAGTATTTTAAATTAATTAAATCTTATCATATTGGATAATTATCATCATGCTATCCGGAGAGGGAAGGCTACAACGAAGGGTCTATGGTGACGGTGGCGGGACTTCGACCGTTCAACGGCAAGGCTGTGGCGGTGGTAGTAGGGTGAGACGGCATGTCTGATGGACGGTGATGGGGTTGTGACGGTTGAGTAATCGTGAGGGAAGTGGAGGGTTGTATCAATGTCTATTGGTTTTTTTTTTTTAATTAGTTTCCCACGGTACTTAGATTCGCAGGAAAGTAAATAACACTTAGTTGAGTGTTATTAACATTACACCAAAATGAGGTGAAGTGGATTCCATTGGATTTATTTTCTTAGGAATGTGAAAATCACAATTCTTATACCAAATATGTAAATATGAGAAGATTTTCATTCTCATTATAAAATTACCTCATACTAAACGTCCCATATGTATTTACAGGCTTGAGGTTTACAAGTTTTTCCTAAAAGGAAAAAAAAAATACATAACGCCTAATTAGTGTTATATTATAGATTTATTTTATAACTAAACTACAAATAGTATATTTATGAATTTAGCGGTCAAAATGATCGAGAAAAATACAAACATGAATTAAAAATCTCGAGGTAGAATCTAAGTACGTTCAAAACGTAACAACATGGTAAATATAACCTACGTTCAAAAAAAAGTAAACACCTCAAAAAATAATTCAGGGCAACATTAGAGAAAAATAATTTATCAGTTCTAGCCGTTTTTTCGAGCCCTCAAATATTTCTCAAATTGTAATATAACCATTTTTTGGGTGAAATCAAATTCTAGTATGATTGGCATTTACAAAACATCTATTACTAGTAGATATCTACACATCTTTTCATAAAAAGCCTAGAAAAAATAAAGAGAACATTTCTGCAATATAGAAATATTTGATGCTAAATCATTAGATAATTTTATTAAAATAAAATTATATTTACATATTAATTTTTTATTATGAAGAAAAAAAACAACGGTTCAAAAGCAATTACTATGGGTGCGTTTGGAATTGGTTCCAAAATATTTTTATTTTCTGTATGAAAATAGAAATGAAAACGTTTTCATTTTCATTTTGAAATTATTTCTGAAATGCGTTTGGTAGTTTTATTCAGAGATTGATTTCAGTTTTAAAAAAAACTGAAACTGCGTTTAGTGGTTTAATTTTTGAAAACATGTAATAATATTATAAATAATAATATATTAAATAAATATATTATTAAATATATTAAATAATATATTAAATAAATATATTGACTAATAATATATTGAATAAATATATTAAATAAACATCATTATATAAGACAAAAACGGTTTCAGAAAAGAGAGAGAAGAAAATGAAAAAAAAAAAAATGAAATCCGTTTTCAGAAAACGAAAACGAGAAAATGAAAACACATTTTTTTTGTTTTCAATTTTTCACAAAAGACAAAAACGGTTTTGTTTTTGTTTTTAAAAAACTTTTAGACCAAACGCATTTTATGTTTCCGTTTTCATTTTTTAGTCTCAAAAAATGTGAAAAATGGAAATGAAAACGGAAACAAACAGGGCCTATAATGCGGGAATTCTTCAACTTTGGATATGTATTGAATAGTAATTGAAACTATAACTTAAAAAGTAACAAAAATATTGTCATAACGTCATTTATAAGTGATAAGAAAATTAAGGAGACGTTTGGTTCATGGATTAGAATCATGAGATTAGAACCATTTTCAATTTACGTGTATTTTTATGAGATAAAACACTAACGAACTATGAATCATAATTTAAATTATGATATACATCTCCTTACCAAACATCACCTAAAAAAGATTTGCCTCCTTGAAAAAATGAATGCAGGTAATATTACTCTTAACAAGCATTGCATTACCAAAAAAAAAAAAAAAAAGTCAACAATCTCTTAACTCCGGATAATAGTCCTTACTCTAGATAATGGCTTAATTTAGTAGTGCTGTGAATTTTAGAAAAATTACTTTTAGTTGTGCTGAAAGAAGAAGCAACTGTTACAAGAAGCAACTGAGTGTTTGGTAAACTGTAATTATAGTAGTTGTGCTGGTTCTAAAATCAGTGTAATAAAGTTTGATAAATTTTGAGATTGAATTGCTGTGGATAAGTAAAATGACTAAAATAGACATGATATGAAACTTAAACATATATAATTATTTTTGGTATTTAAAAATACTTGTTTAACTTAAAAAAAAAAAACATAATGCTATGGTTTTGAGTTTTTTAACAATAAATTTATGATAATTAATTTTCTTTTTTTTCATTTCTTCATTTACAATATAATTACAACTAAAAGGAGAATTAGTGAGCAATCAATTTGTTGAACAAAAATGTGCATTCCATAAACAAGTTAAAAACTTGATCGTCAAATGACCAAGTTACATAAACAAGTTGGGCCTTGATGTCTTGTATGTGATCTTTAGCTTCGAGTTGTGGAATTGTTTTGTGCTCTCTCTTGCAAATGATGCTCTTCTAGGCTGGCTAAATCACACTTTATTTTGATGCAAAGTGGAAAAAGAAAAGAAAAGTCTTAGCATCACCAAGTTGTCCATTTCCGTTTGTGAGTTCACATGTCACTACTACATTCATATCTTTCAGCCATGGATGGTTATGTCATTTACCAACAAGCTATTTGTTAAAAGCTTTTGAAATACACAATTGGATGAGAATATTGTCATAAGCAGTTTGGACAGAAAAATACCCCCACTGGGTAAATTTGTGTCTAGGAACAGATCAATGGGTCGAGTATTAAACAAGTAACAAAGATACATTTCGCTTGCAAATAAATGATGTAATGTATAAATAAAACGTGTTGATACTTCTACAACTCTTGCGAGGAGGTTCAACATACCTCAAATTGTATAACTGGGCATGTTGCTAATACAATCGGGAAGGGTGGTGTGACCTGCAAAGAAAAACCGACATTCAGGCATTTGGTAATTGAATGTTCACATGAAAAAATAACAATAATAATTATAATTGTAATAAATAACTTTCAGTTCTGTTTAGAAATATATATATATATATATATATATATATCAGTAATCTAACTTACAAAGTATGACTAAAAGCACAAGCCCTTTTAAAGGAATCTCAAGTGTTATCCTATGCGTAAGAACTGGGATGCATCAGTTGACTCCTCAACATTAGAACTGGGAATTGGCACATCACAGAAATCATCATTAAAAAAAATAGCATCACCGGGGTACACTGCCCCGGAAACAAAGAGGTGTATGAACCTAAACCTGGCATTAGCGACACCACAGAAGCGTTACGAGTCAATATGTTTCGACCTCTACCGGGAGATAAACTCTTCGAGGCAGGTGTCGATGTGGTTGATCGTGAGGACGACGATGAAGCCGGCCTAGATGGCAATCCAGATGTTGCTTGGGATCTCACAAATGGAGCCAAAGCATGCTTGGCGGCTTGCAATACTCGAAACATCTTCAGCAGTTGAGTATCAAAGCGTGACCCCTCCTGAATATGTATTATAACATGGCGAACCGGCATTGCTAGGCGAGTTATTGCAGGATATATTAACTTCTCATCTTTTGTTTTTTCATCAAAACCTCAAATCCTTCTTCGATACAAACAAACAGACACACTCTCTTTTTAAACATTTTTCCTTTATTAAGCATACTCTCAAACGACTATATTGAATATGAAAAATAGTGACACATAATTAATTCGACCTCTACCGGGAGAAGAACTCTTCGAGGCAGGTGTCAATTTGGTTGATCGTGAGGACGACGATGAAGGCGGCCTAGATGGCAATCCAGATGTTGCTTGGGATCTCACAAATGGAGCCAAAGCATGCTTGGCGGCTTGCAATACTCGAAACATCTTCAGCAGTTGAGTATCAAAGCGTGACCCCTCCTGAATATGTATTATAACATGGCGAACCGGCATTGCTAGGCGAGTTATTGCAGGATATATTAACTTCTCATCTTTTGTTTTTTCATCAAAACCTCAAATCCTTCTTCGATACAAACAAACAGACACACTCTCTTTTTAAACATTTTTCCTTTATTAAGCATACTCTCAAACGACTATATTGAATATGAAAAATAGTGACACATAATTAATTTTTCTTTTGCTAAAAATATTTGTGCCCATCTTATCACATAAAACAGCCTTTAAAGTCTAAACACAAGAAATTATTCCATGAACAAGAGGCCTTGGAGGTCCCCAAAGTCGTGGTCGTCTTCCATGGCGGAACCAAACCCATCATCAAATCCAGGGCAGAGAACCGAAGAGAAGTGCAAGAAGAGAATGCCCATTTGGCGTTGATGGAAATAACTGATTCTCCTCCACTTGAACCAGTCCTCTTGTTTGTCGGAGATGAGATTGGTGTCGAGATTGTTGCCGAAGACGTGGGAGTCCAAAATTCGGTTTATCAAATGGGTGGTTATGGAGGGTCGTCTTCGGCCGATGAAACCCACCATCACCACGCCGCGAGTTTGTTGGTAATTAGAAGAAGAAGAAGAAGAAGAAGAAGAAGAAGAAGAAGAAGAAGAAGAAGAAGAAGAAGAAGAAGATGATGATGATGATGATGATGAAGATGAAGAAGACGAAGACGATGATAATGGTGGCGACGGGCGGGTTAGGACGCGCACTGAAGGGGAGTTGGAGTTGTTGGGGTTGGGATTGAGATTATTCCTGAATAAAGATAAACGGAGGGAGCTGAGAGAGCAAGGCTGAGGTTGAGAGAGCTTTGGCTGATAGAGTTCGGTTTCAGAGAGGAGAGATGGCGAAGGATCAGAAATAAATGAGGGGGCTGAGAATTTTTTTTGATTCAACAGGGGTATTTTGGGATAACAAAAATTTTATTAATGGCCCAGATAAATTCCCACACAATCTACGATCAGAAGAGAAGCAGTTCGGGAGCTACTTCCGATTTCAGCCTAAAATTACTTTTAAATTCGCTAAGAATCAATTTTTAAAGTGTTTAGTAAACACATTAAACAGCTTTAGTTGAACAAAAAATTGATTTTGGCCTCCCAAAATATCAACCAAACTCAAACAATAGTCCTTACTTCAGATAATAGTCCTTGCGGTATCTAACGTTTTGGTTCATGTATTCATAATTATTTTTATTTTATGTGTGTTTTTTTATTAAAAAAAATACTATAACGAGTTACAAATCATGATTTAAATCATGATACGAATCCTCCTTCTAAACGTCTAATTAGCGCTAACTGATTTATGTAACGAGTGTGTGACATTAGTTTAGATTTCAGAGCCAAATTGACGATTGTACTAACTTTAACGTTTGGATGACTTTCAATTTGGGCGAATTATATGACGCTCCCGGATACTATAAGGCACGATTTATAGGGGTTTGAACCCAAGATTTAATAGAATTTTTGTTTGGGACTCTGAAAAACATATTTAGATTAAAATCTTGATCTATTTGATCTATTTGAACCAATATGATTCCAATTCATTTTTTTACACACATCTAAACAAAGATTCAAATCACAAATTCAAACCCTACAGAACCTCACACATAATTCAAATCATAAAGTTCAAGTTACTTAAGTCTAAGACGTTTGGTTAGAAGATTCAAACCATGTGATTTAAACTATTTTTGATTTATGTGAATTTTTTGTGAGAGAAAATACTGTAACGAACCATGAATCATAATTCGAATCAGGGAAAGAATCCATTTACCAAACATCCGTTTAAGAGAAAAATAAACGGACTCAATAGTTCTTTAAGATGTTCATGGTCGGTTTGATTAGTTTGAAAGTAAAAACGATTGACTTAAAAAAAATGGTTGGTTTAATGATAATAAAATAAAATAAAATAAAATAAATGGGACTATTTTATTTTATTTTGGTCGGTTTAAGATTAAACAAATTTTTAACATTTGACAAGCTGGTGTTAGTATGTTGTGTGGAAGCGTTGTTGCAGCTCCTCCCAGCTACATCTTCGTTGTTGGCAATGTCTCTCTTCCCTGGTTGATCCCACCATTCTCTAGTGTCATTCAGCGATCATTGTTCGCCTTCTCGATGTGCTCAGAAACCAGTCTTTCTAGTTGACTTTGCATTCCCGATCCAATTGCAAGTCTACGAGAAGAATTAAAATAAATAAAACTTAGAGTAACGAACCTCTCAATTATTATGATTTATCTCTAAATATTTAACGAGAATTTTTCTGGTACGCTAATATACTAGTAGGTCAAGTTTTTATTCATCAAATTTGAATAAAAACACATAAAAATTAAAAAATATACAAATTTAACAGTTAAAACAAATTTAACTTATCGATACGCTGGTGTACCAGAGAATCTCTCATATTTAAAATCAAAACTTTCAAATCTTGTTATACTCAATTAAATTTGCAAAAAAGTACGACGAAGAATAAGCTCGAGATTGTTTGTAAATGACCCTTTAAATAATGTGATTTAAAAGTACAATCTAAGCTCAAACCTAAAAAATAAACATTTTTTTTAAGAAAAAAATAGATAGTTCTTAAAATCTAACAATTTTTTGTTTCATATATTTGGACTTGGTCATCTTTTATACCATCACTAATGATTAGTTAAGAGGGAGAGAGAGTTAGAGAGAGAGTGAGAAGGTCCTTGGAAAACAGAGATTGGCTAGAGCTCCGGTACCACCTCCGGGCATGTCGTTGGAATCCCAGTTGTGAAATTTAGTCATCCGACTCGTCTTGTCGTGGCCTTCTCATTGGTGGTGGTGGTGTACGGTGTGGTGGTTCCGTTTGGACATATCTGAACCTGTTAAGAGCTTGAAAGCTAAATGGACGATCTCCTTTCTTAGGAGAGTTTTCCGCTTGGTGGCTGAGATCTCTTCGCTGGCTGTCTTCCTCGATGGTCCTTTGGCCGGACGCCCTTCACCGGAGGTTTCTACCGGCGGTGGTCGAAGGTTTTTGTCTTTTTTAACTTTTGTGTTTGTAATAAGGTTAGTGGTTTTCCCACTCGACCCTCATTTAGTTTGTTATATCTTGTTAGATTTAGGAGTTCGGCTTAATACCGATAATGTGGTCTTAGTCCGGTTATAATTTTTCTATATCATGTAGATTTCACCTTTATGTGGGTTTTGACGATTTGCTCCTCAAGTGCTTAACAACTTATATTGAGGAGAGAGGTTTTCTCCAGTCGAGTTTTCAATCCACTTGTTAGTGTGCCAAGGTGCTTTCGCGATTTAAACCTCAGACATATGTTTGTCCCTCTGATGGGTTAACATTGTACCAAGACGACTATTTATTAGTATTTTAATGAAATGTAATTTTTTCTTTTAAAAAAAATCTAACAATTTAAACATTTGAAGTAGAAAGCTTAAACTCCCCCTCTCTCTCTCTCTCTCTCTCTCTCTCTCTCCTCCTCTCTCTCTCTCTCTCTCTCTCTCTCTCTCTCTCTCTCTCTCTCTCTCTCTCTCTCTCTCTCTCTCTCTCTCTCTCTCTCTCTCTCTCTCTCTCTCTCTCTCTCTCTCTCTCTCTCTCTCTCTCTCTCTCTCTCTCTCTCTCTCTCTCTCTCTCTCTCTCTCTCCCCCCTCCCCCCCCCCCCCCCCCCCCCCCTAATGAACAAACCAAATACTCGCATTTAGAACACAAACGATGAGAATAAAAAATCACAAATTCTTTCCCAGCTTTATTTGATTGAAAATTAGGTGGTATAATTAACCGAGCACAATTTTTATTACGATAGTTCTATTCACACCTATTTTTTTATTTTTTATATCCCATTCTAACTACATACTACACATAATTTTTAAATGCTTAAATATACTTTTTACACACTTTTATTGTTCCAAAACTAACCTTAACTGTTTTTTTTATTATAAATTGAGCACTTTATTTTTCTATTCACACCCATCATTTTATTTTATTTTATTATTGAAAAAAAAAAAACAGAACAAAAGGCGCAAACAAAGAAAGAAAAAAGGCAAAATAAACCATCCAAAAAAAAAAATCAAAACAACTCAAAAAATTAACAAAACGGCAACATATAATTATTATATCAATATGCATTATTAAAAGATAAATTGATTAAAAAAAGAAGCAATAGCTGTTAAAAAGCACATGACCACATGAAAAAAAAAAGAATGAAACAAAAAAAAAAGCAATTAACATAACTTTATAAAAAAACGAAAAATATAAAATGTTGTCTAAAAAAAACAAAATGATTAGCAAAAGTAACATAAACACAAAATAATAAAAAAAGAAAATTAACATACCTCCATGTAACTTTTTTGAATAGTCATTGAAAAGTGAAATTAGGGTTTTGTTATCCATTGCAAATTAACAATAGTTTATAAGTTTAAGATATGATAAATGAAATGTGCGTAGAGAAAAAAAAATTATCATTGATTTCCTTTTTATAATAAAATTTAATTATCTAATTAAGTTTATCATATTTATTCTTTTTAGTATTTTTATATGAAGGTATTTTTGTAATAAGAAATTTAATTAAAAGAGAGCATAGGGAGAAAAAAAAGATGTATAAACAAAACCACCTTCTTAATTATTATTTTGAACTGAATGGGTGTTTTATACCTTGCCATTAATTCTTCTACCTAATTAATTCCTTCAGAAATTATAACATCCAGTTAAATTAATTGAGATTAATTAATTAAGTCGGTGGTTAGTGTTAATTAATCTAAGATTAGTAAAAAAAATTTAGTTATAATTTTCACGTAAAAGACATTTCTCCTTTAAAAATGATTGTTTTGAAATTGACACTATTGTCCCTCAAACAGTTTTAAGCGTTAGTAACTAATTTTTTAGAATTTGAATAATAGGTCATTCTATACTCTATTTAAATTAGACTTTAAAGTCTAATTATCAAATTTACACAGAAAGTTCAAGCCCATTTTCTTTTTTTGTTTCTTTTTTCTCCTTTTTCTTTCCTTCTCCCTCTTCCACGCTCACTATCTTTTTCTCTCTCTCTCTCTCCACGCCGGCCAAACACCCTGATGAGAATTTTTGTGTCCGTTTTTTGCACCACTTGGCTTATTGTAAAGATCTCAATGAGCTGAGCACGTTGACATGTCGCACGACCTCCAACTCCGCCGGAATCAGCCGCAATCGCCGACCGAAATTCTAAAAATAATCGAAACTTTCGATCGCGATATCTCCTCCGTCCGACATCTAATAAAGGTGATTCCAGTTCCTATGAATTCAGAACGAAGAGAGGAAGAAAACTCATCCTTTTTCACAACTCGATTCTGGCCGGAGCACCACGTCCATGGTGGCCAGAGTTCCCGCCACCGCTGCCGCCGTTCACCTCCTTCCCAGCCGACATTTTTGACACCGCCGGTGCCATTGTACTCAGAGGACGACGTAGAGCAAGAAGCAACCTTCAGCCGCCTAAATCCGCCACCGTTTGCCGGAGATCGGAGCTCGCCGCCGCCACCGTTTGGGTGGAGGGTGGTTCTGATGATCCAACCGTTGGATCGTCATAATTTTGGTTTCTAAATGCTCTAAGGATCATGGGTATTGAAAGCCCTCAACCAATTTTTAGATTCCATAGTTGGAGAATCGAGAACCAAGTCGCCAGAAATCTTTGAAGTTGGCTATCCCGATCTGTATAGTTAGAGTCAGAATTTTGTAAAATTTACTGCACCATTGAACTCAGAATGGTCGATTTAGGGGGTAGGACCCAAGTCCGCCGTGGAAATATGCTCTGACAATCTTCGCCGCTGCCGCCGGTAGCCGGATTCCGGTGATTCTCAGTTCTTGAGGTTCTCGATGTCCGATTGAGGATCTGAGACCATATCCTGATTCGTTTTGATGTTCTGAATGCAATGGTAACCTCCGTTTGTGCCAATTCTACTATGTTAAAAAATCTACCAGTACCGTACACGCAGATCGAGACGAATTGAATGAATTCGTTAAGATTCATAGCGAGCCGTGGAGCTTCAAGAATAGACGGTTGGACAGCGTGATGTTATCCGTAGACTAAATTGCCAAAAGGCGGGATATTCTTATCCAATTTCTTCTTAGCCTGTTTTAAAGTGTTTTGGCCTATGTAAATGTTTTTAAAGATAAAAACATGTTCGATAAAGAAAAGTATTTTAAGACAATAGCTTGATCATTGCTATTGATCTCATAATGGATTGATTTAAAGTTTTAATGAATATTTCTTAAGATAAGATATCTTGAGAATTGGTAAACCCGCTGATGGCCTAGACATGATATGGAGATCGTATCCTTGGGGGCAGAACTCGAAACCCGGACGAGCCACTACGGTGGTGTTTTGCCTTGTATTGGTTGTAAGTAATTTAATTACTCAAATTACTTGCTGGTTGCCTGTAATTTAGAATTTCAGTTTATTTACCTTTTGGTAAAAAGGTTATTTGGTTCGGACTCATTCGTTCGGGCCTGTACTTTCATTTATTTATTCAGTTTTATAAAATTATATCATATTGGGCAATTCGCTCACTTTTCCTCTATTTTCAATGTTTTAATCACTCCCTCAAGTGTTAGCGGTTTAGATTTACAACATGGCAAGTGGATGCTGATAGATTGAATGCGTGAGATTCGAAGTAGTTAGTTTATTCTGAATTTGCAGTTTTTAATTCTGAGTTGTACTGTATTTCTGTATATAAACTGTATTTGGCCGATAATGTCCCATAGTTGTATAATTTTAAACTTTATGGACTGTTTTAAAAATTATTTGTAAAAGAAAGACTCTGGAGTAATATATTTTAATATTTATTTTAGTATTTGTACATTTTATTTTATTTTCATGAATTTTTCTTGAATAATCCAGTTTAATTAAACTTAACTTTCTTAACAATCATGACCATATCCTTGAGTCGTAACATAAATATAAAAATGTCACTCAAAATAGGTTATTTTAAATTTATGTGACGTAAATTTAATATCTACACTACTCAATTTACCAAAAAATATTCAGATAAAATATTTTTAGTAGGATAATATCCTACTATTTTCTTTTTTAAAGGACAAAGATGGTCATACATCTTGGCAGAGTTTTTTAGTTGGATATTTTTGATATTATAGTAGAATACTTTTTAAAATCAATAAAGATGGTGTAAATCATGTAAAGTTGTTGGATTTTGATGGATGATATAAAATTTTATCTAATTCTTAATTGTTTTCCTTTCCTTTGGTATCCTTTATGGGGTGGGGCAATTATGGACTTCGATTGGGTCTATTTGAAGTGAAGCAGCCACCACCACGGCAATGATTGGATCTGAAACTAATTTTTGACAGATGACACTTGCATGGTGATGCCCAAGACACACACAAAAAAAAAAAAAAAAAAAAAAAAAAACACCCACACACATACACACACACACACAAAACCCATCTAATTTATGGACCACCCTAACCCCTCCTAATAATACACCGATGTAGAAATTTGGACCCAATTGATGGTAGGTCGCGAGAGCTGTTTGTGTATTTGGATTTCGGGCCCGATATATGAGGTAACTGGGCGAGGCAGGGTATGCCTTCATAATCATTATTTTGCACATTTATCTCTTATTAACATATAGGATTTTGGTAACTTAACTGAACTTTTGAGTTTTGTAACTTGTCCCCTCAACCTGCAGAAATGTTTTAATATGCCTCATTTTAGCAATCGTTCTGAGCCGAAAAATGAGTACCTGGATTGGTCGAGCACACGACACAGTCAAGCTCTCCCCAAACCCAAGGTCGCTAGACGATCATAGTGATTGAGTACCCATAGAAGCCGAACTTCCACTAGAAACCTAGGGTAGCCGAGCTCCCGTTCAACTGAGGCCAGCAAAGCACATGAATCCGTAAGCTAAGCACATGCAGTCAATAGTCACGTGATCTTAATAGCTATTTTATGCGACAAAAATATCCTCAAAGATCCCTACTTAAGTGCCAAACTGTGTTTTGTTTCTCAAATGGAAGATATGGTGGTTGTGCTCTCGTTCGGACCCGAAATTGGTGAGTACCTAGACACATGGTCGAGCTTTCCTCTAGAGTGGTTGGTAGAGGTAAAAGTTTGGGCTGTTCGGCCTCAGTCTGACAGAGCAAATGAAAAATTCGGGTCGTCCCATTATTTTTACTAGGTCGTGCTAACGCGAAATTTATAAGGTATTTTTAAAAAAATTTTAAAAAAGATGTGTCCGGTCTGGCGCGGTCCGGGAGTTAGGGGCATATCAGGCCAAGAACAAGCTAACAGTGTTGGCCTCGGGCCTGTCCGAGAGTTAGGGGCATATCAGGCCAAGATCAGGCCAACAGTGTCGGCCTCAGGCCGGCCCGTTTAGTCCGGCCCAAACTTGTAACTCTAATGGTTGGGCAATCGGAGTAACTAAGCACCTAGAAAGATCGAGCCTCCAACCGAACTAAAGGGTCACAAAGTTCTCGTTCAGCTAAGGTAAACATAGCACGTCAATCAAGTTAACCATATGCGGTCAAGTCGATGTGGCATTAATATTTACTTTTAATGTGACAAAAATACCATCCAACATCTCTAATTTATATCAAATTAACTATTTTTTGTCTCTCAAAGGGATGAGATTGAACGGTCGCGATCCAATTAATCATATGCACTCCTACCCTCGTGCGTGCCTATCTTAAGGCAGTTAACAGTCAATTTACCCAGAGAGGCTTATGCAATATGCCTGTGGGGGGTTGTGGCAGCTACTTCGCACGTGCCATCCATTGGTGCGTGTGGGGCTAGCTGTTTCCTTCCCCCAATTGACTTGATAATCATATTCTTAGGCAATTTTTTTCAAAGGAGTAATAATTGGTTCAACTAAGTGCAAAATATTAACACGCGCACACACCAATGGCGCAAAAAAGGCTGTTGGTGGTGGCTTTTATTTGTGTTGGCCTCTTTCTTTCTTTCCTTTTTTCTTTTCTCTGGGAAGAACCAGTTGGTGCATTTACACCACCACTGACCTTACCCATCTCTGGATTCTGATGATCAAAATCTCATTTTCCCATGCGATCAAGCCCACCAAAAACCAAGACCTTGCTGGCTTTTACGGTTTGTACCTTTTGGGCATGATTTTATCCCAGCTCTGATGAGAGAACATTCAAGGGGGGCTTAAAGGTACAACACTGACAAAGCGGGGATTGTCCCTGCATTTGTTGCCCTTAATTGTGGAGCTTGTGGACCCCACACAAACAGCCAAACCCAAAACATATATTCCCCTTTAACGGAGATGGGCATCCCTTTTTTCTTAATTGCATGGTGGTTGTGAGAAATAATGGGTATTTACAATGTGCATTCAAAATTGGGGTCTAACACTTGATGGGTTCTAGTACTATTGACTATAGCTGAGCTAGCTAATAATAATAATAATAATAATAATAATAATAAACACTTTGCCTAACTCGGGCTTCCCCAACTCACTCACTGAGTCAAACACTGTTGCTGTTGCATCATGTCTTGATTTTTGTGAAGCTGTTTGAACATGCCCAATTCCCAACTTTGATATATGGACTTTTTTTGGCTGTCATTTTCTCGAGAGAAAAAAAATAAAAAAGAGAACAACTTCATGAAACATCTCAAACGAATTTGGGGGTCACGGTTACGGAGAAACAAGTTATTAAGGAGAGGATATTAAATGGTAAATATTGAGTTCATTTTGATATATAGAGTAGAGAACAAAAGAGAAGGGGCATTGTACAAGTTGCAGAGAGCTAAAACTTTCACTTTTTATTTTTCATTCATTTTCTTACTTTTAAGCCCAACAAACCTTAATTCCTTCTTAGTTTCTGTGCATGCAAATATCAAAGATTCCCGAAATTTGGACTCAAGTTTTTGCAAAGCTTTCATATATACGAGGCAGAATAAAATGAAAAAGAAAAATCCAAATCATAGAATAAATAAAAGCATATATATATATATATATATGCATACCTCTGTTTAAATCAATTCTCTTAAATATTGTTGACTCTATGAATCTAAACTGTAAAAAGCTTACAAGAGGGGGGAAAAAAAGAGTAGCGATCAAACAAATTAGGCTTCTCCAGTGAACCTAACTCTTACATGGGTTTTCATATATAACCCAATAATATTTACCTTCTGTACAACATGTCTACAAATCTATATTGGTATTTCAGGGCCTAAAACATATACTACTAGTAGTACTAATATAACATGATGTCAACTAAACATATATGTTTAAATTAACGAAATAAAACAATTCAAAAAAAGATATATGTTGCTGATATAATTGTATGATCTGAACAGCATGTGGGGTCTTCAAAAATCTTCAAACATAATTAGATATATTATATCACCGCTTGTTGTGCAAAGGGTTGGATCCCGTCGGGACTCTTCGCTTCTCGGCGGCGAGGTCTCCGGCGCCTTGGCTGCCGCCGACGGAAGGCCGAGGACGAAAAACCTGATGGCTTGGGCTAGAGTAGCTTGGAATAGGCCTCGTTCGAATGGCGTCGACGATAATATTGCTTGGGGAGAAAAGGAGAAGAGTGAGAAGAAGAAGAAGACAGAGGTGAAAGCGATTCATGTTTTGAAGAATAGTATTGTTTGTTGTTGTTTGGGATAGATAATATTAGAGATGAAAAAGGCACATCTAGAAAAGCCTTATATATATATATATATATATATATATATAGCTGGTTTACACAAATATATGTATACGTGTAGTATATGTGTAGCACCTGACTGAAAGTTCATTTTGGAGCATACAATTATATTGCTTATTATTGTACATACATACAAGATTAATATTGAGATCCAAATTTCAATTTTCAACCCACTAATTTACTTTTGGAAATATAAAAGGATCAGCTAGATCATCACCGTCCATTGTTGATCCGACGGCGAATAGTGATATAAAAGGTGTGAATTTTTGTTTTCTTTTTTATTTTAATTAATTGAGGGGTTATATATATACATATATATATATATATATATGTACCAGAATGACAGTTGGGGGTGGTGGTGGGGGCCAAAATTCAATTTGGGACAATGACACATAAGGCATGTACACAAACTAGTATGTGAAAATCTTGAATGAGAAGCGAAGCCATTACTGGCCGTAAGTTTGAACACTTGCTTTGGAATGACCATAATGTCTGCTCAGTTCATACTGGATTTGAAGATTTGACGGTGGCAGTACCTCATCATGTTAGGGGTATTTCCGTCATGAAAAAGTCAAAGGTCTACTCGCCGACGTAATTGATTAAGTCGCTTGTGGAAACTATAGAAAGATTTTAATTCAAAAGGGGACGTGGAATTCATTGATTATTAATAATAATATATATTATTGTTTAATCGAAGACAATATCATTAGAGATAATTATACCATGATTTATACACGGGAAAATAAGATACGTTGGTCGGCTACGTAAATGCGAAGATAGCTTGGTCCGTCAAGACGCAACACGTGGAACTTGAACATTGGACAAAGTTCAACAACATATTATAGTCATTGACCAATAAAATTAATTTATTATTTATACGCGCTAAACTAAAACAAAACAAATTGCAAATTATTTTATTGGTAAAGGGTCCTTAAATTCTTGCACTGTTGGAGAATATTCAACCCCTCATTGTTATGATGTTGAATACACCCAAATAGATAAAAAGAAAAGGAGACAAGACTTTCTTGTAAATAAAAAAATATAAAAACTGTATTAGTATACAAAATTATGAGCTTTTGAGGCGCACGAGAAAATTTTTAAGGTTCCTTTCCTACTTTTCTTAAATTCTATTCTATTCTTCGTACTTTTGATTGTTATGTGTGTGATATGTTGCTGCCCTATCAAGATCCACATTCCCACTTCCATATTTTCAGTATTTTTGTGAGTTTTAGTGACAAGTGTCCTTCAGATTAAGAGCTACATGTGCCCTTTCAAAAAAAAAAAAAAAAAAAAAAAAATATATATATATATATATATATATAGTTCAAGAAGTCTAAAAAAGACAAACAAGTTTAAAACAAAAACAAACAGAAAAAAAGGTTGACAAACATGATAACAGTTTAGAATAATTAGTAGAAGAAATCATTGATGGAAACCCTATAAAATAGATCAACAACGACCTAACATAGCAAATCTTTAAGAACTCATCACGCCTATAACATTTACTTAATTTATTATATAAAATTGTACATCTCCACGATAACTACCTACATATTCGCATGAGAACAGGAAAATTTTCAACTTTGTAGGGGGAAAAAATAGTAAATACATAATTATGATCAAAATCAGTCAAGATGCCACTTTTTCCGGTCCGTACGGCACACATGAGCTGATTAATTTTTAATCCAACCTGAAAAAGATAAAAGAGATAAAATAAAAAATAAAAAATAAAAATAAAGAAACTGTAGTTGTTGGCACATATTTTTCAGCTGTCTCGTGTCCACAACATTCACATTAATTCAAAGTCGTGCTCATTATTTTAAGAAGGAAAAAAAAAAAAAAAAAAGACTTGCTCACTAGCCACAAAAATAATATTGTGTTAACACCGACTTCTACTACAAGAGGGATGATCAAATGTGGTTCCCTCTCAACTTCTTGTATTACCATCATAATTAATTTGCATGCATTCTTGATCTTATCCCTCCTACTCAATCTTAGCCCTTAATTTCGTTGATTTTATCAATTTGCATGGACCATGCACACACACATATATATGTGTGTCTATATATATATATATATAATAAAATATCATCTCACTCTCTTTCTCTCTCATACAGTAGACTGTGGTAGTTGTCATCTTTTGAATAGTGCCCACTTAGTAGTACTTATTCTTAGTAATAATCGAATAAATATTTGATTTTTATAGCTCACATACCACAATCAACATGCACAATATGAAAGTCATTAATTGGGCTTTGCCGTCAGTTAGGTAAATGTGTAAAGACATCATGAAAAGGCATTAATTAACCTATTTATACCGATATTAACTGTTAATTAGCTGGATTTTATCTCCGACCAAACAGTTAATTTAATTTCTTCATATATAGGTACATATTAAACTATGATGTCAATTAATTAGAGCATATATATAATTTATCAATACTATTCCACCACCGCCATTCACTATACATATGGAGGACAGGACATTACGAACCACAAAACCCATCTCCACTTCATGTTACTTTCACATTCCATAACCGGTTTATATTGAACCAAAACGTATATGAATTTGTGAGCCAAAAAGTTCAATCATATAGTTGATGTTTTACCGAGAAGGAGCTAGTCATGATTATCATGGAATTAGAGCACTGTCATGTGGATGATGAAGATGATGATGATCATGAATGGGGCCACCTAAACTTTATAAATCAAGGTTCAAGTTTTCCAAGTATATAGTTTGCTTATTCAGCAAAAAAAAAAAAAAAAAAAAAAAAAAAATATTTATTTTTTTTTTTTTTTTTTTTTTTTTTTTTTTTTTGCATCCCACCATACTAGCAATTTGCCATGCTTTTCTACTCATCCGTCAATTCTTTTTACTTTGTTTCAAACGTGGATAAACTAACATTTTTCTGTGCTTTCAATGTAATGGTTTCTTGGAAAGTATTGTTTGTGTCATTTACCCAATGTACTGTACATATTTATCCCTTAAACTCGTGTGACTTTAACAATTTGTCTAATGAATTTTTAATTTTGATAAGTTATCCATTTAATTTGTAAAATTATAGTAATATATCATATTTTAACGATGATTGTGTTAAATTAATGTTAAAAAACACTTTTAATGAGAAATTCCAACATCCAATTTAAATATAACACAAATCTTTCCATTGATTAACTTTTAACTCCTTAAGTCTAATAAAAAATTTGAGACAATAATTTCACAAGTTCAAAGAGTTGGTTGTCAAATTAAAAATTTAAAAGACAATTTGTTAAATCATGACAAGTTCAGGAGCAATTGTACTAAAAACCCTTTATCCAACCCTATATGCAAGAACAAAATCTCAAGAAGCTCTGTCAGCAGAAGCGGAAGCAATTCATCTCGCTCTTTCTATGGCGAAGCGTTTCTCCTGGCAGGCCGTTTCAATAGAGTGTGATTCAGCCCTCGCAGTCAAGGCGTTATCAGGGGATATAAATTCTTGCCCCTGGTCTTTACTTAATATCAGAGTGTGCTGCGATGAGCTCAGTAACTGTTTCAAAGACTTGGATTTAGCCTGGATTGATCGTCGTTCTAACTTCGCTGCTCACAATTTGGCAAAGTGGGCTCGGCTTAGCCTTGTTTTTGGGGACATTCCTCCTTCCTCCATTCCTTCTGATTTCATTAAAGATGGTGCGGAGTGGTCTCCCGGATAAGGGCCTCAGCCCCTCGGTTTTTCTTTCCGTTTTGTCTTCAGAGTTTTGTTTTCTGTTTCTAGTAGTCAATTTGTTCCTTAGTTGTTATGTCTTTTTCTCGGTTCTTTCTTAGTTTCTCAGTTCTCTCCTTTGTGTTTTGCTGGGCAGTTACTCTCTCATCCTGTTCTGTGTTTTCTGGTCTTGTTTCTGGTTGTTTGTTTCCTTTTCTGGGGTTTGAATGAAATATTCATTTAGCAAAAAAAGTAATAAAAAAAAAGCCAGGACAGCTACAGTAGTAACGTATATGACTAATCAGCATTCCAACCTCCCACTCGCACTATAAAATCTATATATATGATATCGAGTTCTATATATGTGTAGGCATATACATATACATATATATAGAAACTACAATCAAGAAAAATAAAAATACCATAATCTATATAACCAAGGGTATTAAAAATCATAATTACTTTCGATAAATTTGTAGTAATTGTGGGTCAAAAAATCTCCTTAGATATAGTAGTTGGGCATGGTCAAGTCCAAGAACCGCAAAGATGAAAAATTCGCAAGTTTCTAAAGATTTGAGAGAGAAAAAAGTAGTGCATGATTTTTTTTTTCCCCTTCTATAATAAGGTTTGATAATGGCATCAAATCCATTAGACCTGAAAGGCATCTTTTACTTTGTGTGGCAGTTGTCTAAAACATCACTCGAGTAAGAGGTTGAACTTGATAATCAAATACTTGGTTCTTTTTTAAATCTATATATTATATATGTCTATATTTGCTTTGATCTTTTTCAAACAATAGATATGTACATGCACATGTACACATAAATAAATGTATAAATATTTATTTATTCTTTTATCATAAAATATTATTACTTTTATCCTATGCATGTCATGGGGGCTGCAATTGGTCAACCCACTTACACCACCTTTATATTATTTTTATCCTTCGATAATTTTTTTTTCTTCTCTTGGTTGTAGTTGTATGATCTCTAGGGTTCGTTTAGTTCGTTGATTCAAATTTTTAATTTGAGTTGAGATGTGACTCTATGTGAGAGTTTTTTACTATAACAAAAAAGTTAAATGTGACTATTTTTGATAACTTTTTACTATAAAATTTAAATTCTAAACTCGAATCAGTAAAATAAACCGGGCCCTAGTGTCAAACCCATCGCGATCCCGTATGAGTTCATTGAGCGCGACAAATTAATTAGGTCATTTTTCTCATCTGCAAAATAAATATTATGTAAAATTTTGATTATTGCGTAGATTTTATAAGTGTATTAATATCAATATCATATTATAGATTTGTGATTGTAAAACGATAAAAGGGTTTTATATAAAGTTTTTTATTCCAAATAATTTAATGACGTAATAAGTTATATTTCATTAAGGGCGGCAAATTAATTAGGTCATTTTTCTCCTCAGCAAAATAAATATTATGTAAAATTTTGATTATTGCGACGATTTTATAAATGTATTAATATCAATATCATATTGTAGGTTTGTAATGATTAAACGACATAAGTGTTTTATATGAAGTTTTTTATTCCTAATAATTTAATAAGTTATATTTCAATTTCAGATAAAACTATTTTTCCTAATGATGAGTATTCTTTTTCTTTCTTATTTTAGGTTTAAAAAAAGAAAGAGATTGAATTGGTATAATTATGTTAATTGGACCAATCTGGCAGTAAAATAAAAAATAAGTAAAAATGAAGATAATATGAACACAAACTATTTTACGTAAAAAACACCCAAAAGAGACGGGGTAAAAACTACGGGACAAATGTAGAAAGATTTCATTATGAAAAATGGAGATTACAACATTCTCTCTAAATTATACTGAAAGAACAATAAGAACCACTCTCTCACGTAAATTGGAGAAACATCTCACAAAAGAAGAAAAAAACTGGAGAAACTAATGGCGCGTTTGGAACTCATTCCAAAATGATTTTATTTTTTGTATGAAAATGGAAATGAAAACGTTTTCAATCTTAGACATAAATCATTTTTGAAAATGCGTTTGGTAGTTTTATCAAGAGATTGTTTTTAATATAAAAAAACTCATTAATGTCGCTCACTCTCTCTCTCTGCTCGAGAGAGGAGAACATGAAAACAAAAAATGAAAAACGACTAAAAGTCATTTTTCATTTCTCTCCCATTTTACACTAAACCAAAAAATCATTTTCATCTCTGTTTTTTGTCTTTAATTGTGCCAAATACCGTTTTGAAATCGTTTTCATTTTTTCTTTCTAAAAAAATGTGAAAAACAAAAACAAGAACAATTCCAAACACGAAAAATTTCTCTCTCACTATGGGAATTCTCTTTGAAGGGTGAGAATGAGATACTTAAGCATTTCATTCAAACCCCCTTATATAAGCTTCGAAAACGAACCGTGACCATGAAAAACTTGTGGCTAAAAATTGGCCAATTTGTGGCCATTCATTTTACTTGGCACCATTTAGCTAATTGACTAAATCTAGTCCACACAATTTTGTGGACTTGGCTCATGGGCATTGGGCTTTGCCAATTTTGGGCCTAAGCCTAATCCAACATTTCTCCCTCTTGGAGATTTGATTGAGAATCAATCATGTCTCCACACCATCTTTTCTACCTTGTCATTGTCATGTTGCTTACGTTTCTGTTAGGCCACACGAGAATCTATACCACTTGAACTTGTCAATTTATACCGGCTTGGTCAACGCATCTAGGTTATCTTCGGTGTGAATCTTCTATATATCCACGCTTCCTTCTTCCACTACTTCACGAACAAAGTGAAATTGAATTCCTATGTGCTTCGTTCTGGAATGAAAGGCCGGATTCCTTGCAATGTGCAAGGTGCTCTGGCTGTCACAAAACAAAAGAATCTTCTCTTATTTGTGCCCAAGCTCCTCCAATAACCTTTTAATCTAAATTGCTTCCTTGCAAGCTTGTGTAGCCGCCACATATTATGCTTATGTTGTAGATAACACCATAACTGACTGCAGTTTCAAAACGCAGCTTACAGCTCATTCTACAAGTGTGAACACATAGCCTGTAGTGGATTTTCTTTTATCTGGATCACCTACAAAATCTGAACCCACATAGCCCCTGACAGTAAACTTTGATCCTCCATAACATAATGCAGCATCTGAGGTACCCTTGATGTATCTCAGGATCCTCTTAACAGTACTTCAATGCTCTTTACCAGGATTCGCCATGTACCTACTAACCACTCTCACTTATTGTGCAATGTCTGATCTTGTACAAATCATAGCGAACATTAGGCTACCCACTGTTGATGCATGTGGTACTCAAGATATCTCATTCCTCAATGCTTCATTGCTAGGACACATCTTGGAGGATGACTTGAAATTAATAGGAAGAGGAGTAGAGATTGGCTTACAATCTTGCATGCTGAAGTGCTGCAAGACCTTCTTCAAGTAATTCTTCTGAGAAAGCCAAATCTTCCTATTTTTTCTATCTAGGTGAATTTGCATCCTTAGAATCTTGTTTTGTGATCCTAAGTCCTTCATATCAAATTTCGTAGCTAATTGTGCCTTCAATTCTTGGACTCAATTTTTGTTAGGACCTGCGACTAACATGTCATCCACGTACAACAACAAAATGATGAAATCTCCATCACCAAACCTCTTGAAATACGCACAAGGGTCTGCACTGAGTCTGTTGTACCTAATGCTCATGATATAGGAATCAAATCTCTTGTACCAACACGGCGCCTGTTTGAGATCGTACAGAGATTTCTTCAACCTGCAAACCAAGTTCTCTTTTCCTGCTTATACAAAGCCTTCTGGTTGGAGCATATAAATCTCTTCTTCAAGATCTCCAAGAAGAAAAGCAGTTTTGACATCTAGTTGCTCTAGATGTAGGTCAAACGTAACACACATTGCCAAGACTATTCGAACTGTAGTGAGTCAAACTACAAGTGAAAATATATCGTTGAAGTAAATACATTCTTTCTGAGCATATCCTTTCACCACCAACCTTGCATGGTATCGCTCCACTTGGTCATTACCATCGCGCTTGATCTTGTAGACCCATTTGTTGCCGGTGGCCTTCCTTCCTTGTGGTAGCGAAACAAGATTTCACATCCAATTCTTGTGTATGGTTTCGATTTCTTCCTGCATGGCTGCCATCCACAGGGATACATCTGGGCTTTTGATTGCCTCTTGGAAAGTTAATGGCTCTCTTGTTGGAAAATTAATGGCATCGAGTGCGCAGCGGAATTTAAAAATTTTAATCAACGTCAAAGCTAAACAAGAACATGTTCATGATGCTATATAACATAAATACTAAAGATCTAAAACATACCTTTTTGAGATTTCAGGAAACTGCATGTCTGACAGATCTAAGCGTTCCAAACAGCAACCGGAAGAGCCTCAACCAGCTGGTCTTTTTTGCTATTCTCGTTTCCACAATCGGTGTGCGGGTGGGCACACGTCGTTTAATCTCCTCTAGGTATTCTTGATCTCCTTCCAATCACAAGAGAGCCAAAGAAAAAATTATTCTTGAGAATTAAACAATTTTTCCTCTCAGGAATCTTTTATCAATAGCCTCCAAAAAGTCTCTCAAGTGATCTAATGAGTAATGTGACTTAATAGGCTATTTATAGTATTTTGGAAGTCATACTTCCGTAACAATTAGGTTTCCTAAAGTTCTAATCGCATCCAGAGTCGATTTTCCCACGTCAGCGTGCATTTTACGTTACAACCGGTCGACCGGTGACAGAGACGTTATAACTCACCGGTCGACCTGTCTTCACTAACCGGTCGACTGGACCGGTCGACCTGTGACCGGTCTACCCAACCGGTCGACCTGTCTGCACTGACGAAAGTTGTTTTTCCTAGTTTTTTAATACGGGAAACTTGCATAGAGCCTTAGTTTTGATTCAAGCAACCCAATAGAGAAATTGCCTGATCAAAACAGTCATATAATAGTCTTCCCATATTAAATAACTCTTAAAACAATAATTCAACCAATTTATCTAGAATTAATTTATCAATTAATTCACCCATGAATTAACTTTGAACCTCTTGTTACGGAAATAACACAAGTTACCAATGTGTAGAAAATACACCATATCGTTACAAGAAATTATGTGAGCTAGCAAAGGGACCCGATGGACATATATAAATCAAGCTCCTATAATCACAACGCTACTTGTAAACCAACAAGTCCGTCTCACGATTATAAAACTTTAGCGCTATTCCACTAAAAGCCTAGAGCTGCACTCTTGATTTATATAGCGTATTTACAAAGCTCTGATTAGCTCTAGTCCATGACTCAATATATTAGTGTATCATCCTCATAGGATATCCATAATCGACTTGAGGTCTAGTTCCATTTTACCTTTCCGATTACATTTATCTTATGTTCCATTATCATACCATCAGAAAAATACTATTTGTATCATTACAAAAAGTAAACCATTAGATAACACAAAGTAGTCCAATGGCTGAGTGCTCATATTTTCCAATCCACTGATAATGCATAAGAGGATATAATTGACTCTTTATAGGAGCTATGGATTTCACTATCTATGAATAACGAATCTACGCATACACGAGTCATACCCCCAATGTACCGGCAAGCGTACCTTTACATAATATCAGGATGTCTCCCTTTAGTACATCAAAGGATACAAGTCCAGTATACAGGTTCATCATCCATCTCAGGATTAAGATGACAACATATAATTCGTCAAAAGTGAATTGTTTTATTCAAACAGAATTATTAATTAAAACAATTCAACTTTGGTCCAATCTAATATAGATTTCACCATTAGAAACTATATCAATATCTCCACCCACGGAGTCCCATCTCAGACGACCAAGACAAGCCGTTTCCGTTAGGAAGTAGACAACATAACAATCTTAACATGAATAAAGCGCCTAACTTTATTCCCTCGATTGTGGATCATAAGATTTAGACTATCATCTTTAGATTCTTGTCTTCCGCATGTTCTTCACATTACATGCATGACCTAAAGATTTAGAATGACAGTCTCAGACTTTCAGTTTGCTTATCATACATTCAACTATTATGAACATAAAGAGGACAATTCATAGATATATAAAATAAATAAATCTTTATTAATAGTCACAATATCTCAAAGAATATTGTTACATTTATTCCTAAGGACATAAACGCTAACATCTCTATCCTCTATTAAAAAACAATATGCAACATTGCTTTCAGTAACATAATCTGAGTGCTAAACCGGTGGTCTTCTCTCACGAGTTGATCGGCGAACTTCAAAAGCCTCAGACTCGACTGGTTCTTGACCTTCATGCTCTAGTGTTGCTTCAAAAGAAACTAGATCTTCATCTGGCATATCTTACACATGAACGATAATAGTCTCTGAATTCTCTTTTGAGGTGCATCGTCTCCCTTTTCTTGAAGTTTATCCTCTGCAAATATGACATATTTGCTGATGACAATCTTATGGGCAATAGGATCCCACAAGCAATACCCCTTAACACCATCAGCATACCCCAAGAAGATACACTTTTTGGATTTTAGATCCAACTTCGATCTTTCTTGATCATTGTCCATGATGTACACAAGACTTCCAAATGTATGTAACTGAGAATAATCAACTAGATTACCAATCTATATCTCCATTGGCATTTTCAGATCAATCACAGTTGATGGAGACCGATTAATCACATAACAAGCAGTTTTGACTGCTTATGCCTAAAATGACTTGGCTAAACCTGCAGTCCTCAACAATTATCTTGTTTTATCCAACAATGTTCTGTTCATCCGCTCTGCCACTCTATTTTGCTAAGAAGTGTACGCCGCCGTGAACTGCCTCTTGATGCCTTCTTGTTGATAGAATGCATCAAACTCATCACTTGTATATTCTCCTCCATTGTAAGTCCTTAAACACTTGATCTTCTTTTCAGATTCAAGTTCCACCCACGCTATGAAAACTTTGAAGACTTCAAAACTCACGGTATATTTGATGAGATTAAAAAAAAAAATGAAGGTATAGGTTTTGAATAGATCCGAAACACATGGTACAAAAAGATAAATATCCCTTTTATATATTTCTTTAAATTTTATTTGTAAAAGTCCAGCCTCGGCCGATCTTCATCTGTTTTGGGCCAGCGCCTCAGATCTTGTAACGACCTAGCTTTCCAAGTCATTACTTTCCATGACTTTTAGCGAAAAACGTACTTACCTTATAAAACAAATACTTAGCTATCGAAATTTCATTGAATTTTTTTATACTTGATTCAAGATAGATCATTTTTCATTATAAAATTTGCGGACAAATTTACGTAGTTTGGAATGTAAATTAAAAACTATGACATTAAAAAATCATAATAGTTTAATTATAAGCCATTTCTGAATATATTAACATAACTTAATTTAGACATGATATAATGTTGTTTTCATGAACATAATTATAGAATCACAATTACTTAGTCATAATTCAAAAACAAAGTAACTATAAGTGGAAATTATTGTATGGTGGTATCCATACTCAGCCTTCTAATGTACACGCTCTCCGTTGCTAAGTCCATTAATAAGTAACTGACTTTTTATCTACAACATGAACAAACCTAGGGAGCGATAGCTCAACAAGTACAAATATTCCTCACAAAATATTTTATTTTTCTTTAATCATATAAAAAATGCATGACCATTTATGCTTTATTATGAAAGTGTATATTATCGTTATAGGGCCATGTGCTCGTACCGATTGCGCGTGACCGCTGGGGAGTTGGGAAAACGACCCAAACATTTAGTCCAACTATCCTAGAGTCATCATTACTATTCTTAAGAATCTCCTATTTGAGTCAGATGATTATTACTGTCCCATTAGACCCGAAGATTAGTATGACACCTTACTATAATATAGTTACCTTAACCTCTTATTAAGGTTAATATACAATTATGATTATATTACAGGAATACGACATAATAAATATCTTAAAGAGACAATCTAACATACTATTCAAAACATACATGTCACAATAAATAATTTAACTTATAAATCTTTTTAAAAGAAGTTCATGCTGTAAGTGAGATTTGTACTTACTTTATCACTGCTACTCGTAAAAGGTTTAATTCCTAACAACAGTAATCATCATAACTTTGTATCAGTAACACTTCTTAGCAGAATCCCGACCCTCAAAAACTTAAACTAGAACCTCCTCTATAAGAAATATTTAAGAGAGCGAATTTCGTTTTTAAAATTCTAAACAAAGAAAAACTGAATTTTGAATGCCTATTTATAGGAAAACTCTGGGGGTACTTGTAGATACTATGTATACTATTTGTGAATAGTTGGGGTTATATTATATTCTCACATGGTGGTTATGTCTTATTCTTACTGTTCAAATGGTGATAGTATAACATTACTATTACTCCAAATAGCATAATTATAATAATTCTACTATTGGCATAAGCTAGTATAACATTACCACTCTTCTAGGTAATTAGATTACAATACTTTTATTTATTGGTCAAATAAAAGATTTTTATATCCAATTTTTATATTATATTGTACACAAATTTGTGGTTATTACAGGTCCTGGCCGATAGCCAAAACTTCCTAACTCTAGTTAATGTTGAATCCGAATTGGCATTTGCATTAGACATGATTCGAGTTCGTCTATGTGTAAGGTATTGTATTGTATGACAAGATGGGTTCTTCATAGTACCTAGTTTATGGAAAAAGAAATGGTAGGCATTGGTGGTCCAAATGTTTTATAGTGATATGGTTACTATTTTATCTAACTGCTAATTTCAAGATTTTTCATTGACGAATAAAAAAGTGATTTGTTACTTCACAATTTTCTTATCCAGGTTAATTAACTTCAATAATGATCGGAACGCTAAAAATAGGTGTCTCTCAAGGTTGGTTTTTCTTTTTTCCCTAAAGGGGAGGAGGGGATAAAAGAAGAATAATGTTCGGAATACCAACTTAAATTTTAATTCTTGTGTACCAACTCAAATTTTAATTCACCTTGATTGATAAAAGATTTGCATTTACTAATAAAAAAATTATACTTCACATGCCACATTAGTTAATACACAAAAGTTAATATTTGAGTTAGTGTTCCTAGCGTTACTCATAAAAAAAAGTTAATTACATTATTCAAATTTCATCAGAATCCTTTCAAAAGAATATTTTCTTTTACGATCTGAACACAGACTTAAGTCTAACAAATCATTACACAAATAGAAAGTTAAGACTTGAATTAAAAAGTAAATTCATCTGAAAGAAAATATTGTGACAGAAAAATGTTGGATTTAAATTTTTGTGAGAGAAAACACTCAAGTAAAAAACTTAAGTTAAAATTAGAATTAGTGAAATGAATGAGGCTTATTTATTTATTTATTATTTTTAGGAAGAATTGGAAACTTTAATTTAGCTTTGAAATATCATACAAAACAGAAGGTTCCAGAGCATTCGGAAAACATTAACAGAAAATAGATCAGTTGGCAACTGAAAAATATAACTAGCTCAAAAGTGGGCAACTCTATTCTCATTACGAGGGATGTGGGAAACAGTATTACTTTATACTATAGAGACATAATTTTAAATATCTGTAATGATATTTGATTCAGGACTGAGACCCGAAAGAACTTGAATGGCTAGGACAACATTAACAGCATCTGATTAAAGGATCCACTTATTAAAACCAAAGCTCAGCCAACACCACCTCTTCTCTTGCCGCAAAACATTCCACAACATGGGGGAGAAAACGTCCTTCTAGCCACTTTAAAATGGCCGGTAGAACAATTCCTTCCCCATCTCTAATCACTACTACTCCAATTCCTATTGCATTCAACGATTGCTGCTGGACACTTTCATCGGCGAAAATTAACGTGCTTTAGAATATACACTGTCCTTGTCATTTCACAGTATTTAAAATTTAAATTATCAATTTATATAAACACAAGTAAATAACTAAAGCATAGTCTTATTACTCTTATGGAAAAAAGTTTTCAGTCTTGGCTGTCATTATGAATGTTTAATTAATGTCGGTCGAAACGATGTCCTTTTCCGTTGAGATCTATAATCATTTCATAAAAATATGTCCTCCTAAAGAGGCAATTGAACAACAAACAAATTAATTGTCCCCGCACCGCATAAATTGAACATATTTGTTAAAATTTTGCGCATTTAACATTATCTTACAGAAATAAAATTCTAATTATCTTTAGTTATCTGAAAAATTAACATGCATACAAATATTAACTCAAAGGAATGTCCTGAAAGAAGAATACGGATACATTAAGTCTTATACTAGTTGCAAGTTTTGACATAACGGTAAATTTACAATTATTTTTAATGTTGAATTTTGAGTTTCTTGCCTCAAAATGAAAAGAATTGATCGTAATAATACTTCCTAAAAAATATCATAGTAATAACATGGATAGAAATTAAAACAAGGAGAATCCTTTTCCTCCAAGTAAGAAAGATTACGTGCTTTAGAAAAAGAAAAACGAGCAAAAGAAATGCTTAATCCACGAGAAAATTATTTGTTCTATTTTCACCTCGTAATATAATATAGTGAAGCCCGATCTAAAATTCTAGACTCTAGAGAACTATTGGCCGTACTTTGACTCTCCTCAATCTCTTTCTCGTTTAAGTAAGTGATATTATTCGGTTATAGCCCTTTGATTTTCCTTCTTTTTTTCTTTATGTGATTGTAAAGTAAATAATTATCACATATAAGTATTATAATTATAAATAACAAACTACACTATCACACCTGTTGATTGTTATTATAATTATTAAAAAAAAATTCCGCACCAGTAACATAAAATTATATTTCTTTTAACTAAGTACTATATATAAAATACATTTAACGTTTTAATAAATAATTAATATTTTTTTTTGTCAAGATCGATCTAAGATTGTCAAAAGGGTCAGGATTGGCCCTCGTGGTCGGGATCCTCATGCATTATGTAAAAATGGGTTGACATTCTTTTTTTTTTTTTTTTTTGTATTGAGAAAAGGGCTTTTTTTTATTCGAAAAAAAAAAAAAAAAAAAAAAAAAAAAAAAACCTGCACAGACAAATGCACCGATGAACCTCAGGCAAAACATCAATCCAAAACACACAACAAGAACTAGAAAAGCTAAAAGAAGCAAGCATGTGAGCTCATAATAGCAAAAAGAACCACATGAAGCTAAACCAAGACTGTTAAATATCACCGATGATGCTTGAAACTGGTGATCTTGAAAGTGGACATTGGATGGCCATAACGGCATTTAACGCATCCGATTCTACCACCTAATTAGAAAATCCTTGTCGTTGGGCAAACAAAATGCTTTCCTGAACAGCCAAGCACAGCAATCCCCACATGATCCTTACCATGCTTAACCGCGGCATCGACATTGATCTTAACAGCTCCGGCTGAGGAGGCGTCCAACTTTTACGGCTTGCATCGACATTTCTTGGTGGAGCTTTCTCCATCTTCCGGCTACAATTAATGGAATTCTCCTAGAAGACGGCTTGCACTCTCGACAACTTTCAAGGTTGTCTTGTGGGAGTTCTCAAATAACATCTTATTTCTGTTCAACCACATCCCCACGCAAGCATGCAAGGAAGCCTCTAGCTCGTCCGTCTTTATCCGCGAAGCAAGAAACAGGCTTGCTAGACACCTATTCAAAAAGATTTCTTAAAATTGAGGCTAAATTGTAATTTTCTGAAAAAAAAGAATAGGGGATCAAAATGAAGAATTTTTTAGAAAAAGTTTTAAAATTTTACCTTTATCTCTTAAATTGGGAAAATTACAATTTAACCGTTTTTATAAAATATTTGCAAAAATGCACATGTTGATCACGTATGTCTTTCCCCTCGTGAGGTTAGATTTGAATTAGTTTGATTTAAAGATATGCATAATATTTTCAAATTAGTCCGTTTATGCGGTTGCAGGTGCATCTTAATAGTAGTTTTGCACCCAACATTCAATATTGAAATGTAGAGTTTAAATTCTTTATTAGAATATGTTGATGGTGAATTTCAGTCAACAAGAAATTAACTCTCCGAGAACACTCGCAATAATCTCTCACGTATTAATTAGGGATTAATGATGCTGAATAAGTAAATGAGACAAGAGTTTATAGTGGTTCGGCTAAAATTCTTGGTCTGCATCTACTTGTGCATGCACTAATATATTGTAGATTATAAGCTTTTTGTAGTAGTCTGAAAGTGAGAGTAAAAAAAACTTAATGAGTTCCCATGGCTCTATTTATAGGCATTGTACATATGAGAGACCCCTTCTGTACTTCCCGAGGAGATCATCATCTATCCCTTAATTTGGGGATTTGGCAGCTGGATTTTCATGACTACTGCCTCCCGGTCAGGCTAACCACTTTTACCCAACACCTAGGTTCCTGACTTCAACAGTGGCGGTAGTTGATACAGTGTATATGTCCCTGGACTGACAGCGGATTTGATCGGGCTGATATCTCAACGTCGTGGCCCTCGCCACCTGGGCGGGACTCTCGACGCGCGTTAGCATACGCGAATTCTCGACGTCTAAAGGGCACTCTGGCCACACCCGTTCTCTCGGCGTCAGCGACCAACCCTCGACAGGGAGGCCTCGGCGCTTGTCACCCAAAGGAACGGTCGATCCTCGACCGTGGTGTAACAATTACCCCTAGCCTGGGATATCACGTCGTGATGTTCCAGGCTATGTGGCGTCGAGAGTTTCACGTGGAAGATTCCCTCCTGCAGACTACGGCGGCCGCTCGTAGGTACCGCGCCATCATTACAGCGAGTTCCTTGGACAGTGGAGCAGTCTCGTCGATCATGTCAACGGTCATGTCCCCATACCCTGGTGACACATGGCAATTGAAGGGGAAGTTGCAACCGTCCGATTAGATTTATTTCTCCCGCTCCCATCCCAGCCGTTAGATCATGTCTCTTTGGGTTCACCATTAGATGAGGTCGATTCGAATTCGACGGTCGAGATCTGGCGTCGTTAGGACTTCTCAGGCCCCTGGGCTTCTCTCCTTGGGTATATATATGCCCTTTAACTCAGTTCTACAGTTGCTCATTCTTTAGAACACCGTTACTTTGCCGGATTTTCACCAGGAACCACCGCCTCTAACTTCAACTTCCGTGTGGACCACCTATTCGTGATTCTCCTTCCCAGTCTTAAGGCTTTCCTCGAGAACTAGTAAGTCTTTTAGTACCCTTTTATTTCTCTGTGCGATTCTGCACTCGGTTCCTATAAAAACTAACAGTTTTAAGGCTTACATAACCATGAAATGAACTTACCTGAGCAATGCTGAGTTAATTTGGGTTGAATCTTGTCGTGGTGGTAGCCACTTGGGTTTAGTCAACCACGTCAAGGTTCTCAAACTCACTTCTGGGTTCCTGGGGACCCTGGTGAGCTTTTCCCATTCATGGATTGGAAATCCATTCTTGGGTTGTGTGAACCTAGTGGTTAAGTCCCAGGCCCTAGGATCATCCTGTCCCGAGCATTCTCTTTTCATATTCTTTGTTTGGCCTCTCGACCACTAGGTACTTACATCGACCCATTCTGTGCTTATTTTCATATCATGCCGCCCAAACACGTTAGAGGTTTAGAGATCTCAACCTCCAGGGTTAGGGAAGACCCTGAGGAAGCTGTAACGTCGAGCACGTCCTCAGATGACAGCGATGACTCTCTGCTCCGTCAGGTGGAGGAGTACCCTGAGGGGTCGGTCTCGACCTCTGAGCCGGACAAGTTGATTCTCCTCGACGACGAGGACGATGACCTAAGGGGCGGTTATGCGTTGACGTCAGCCAGTGGCATCACGGGGATGGTGACGGATGTCAATCCATCGAAAATAAAGCCCCGGGTCACCCTGAAGGCGTTCAACGACGCGGGGATTGATGCCAGTAACTTTTATTTGATTATCTCGACTCCCAACGATAGGGGTCATAACCCCCCTGCCAGGCATATGACCGTATACACACGGTCCCTCAGTTTTGGGCAGACTTTACCCTTCCACCCTTTCGTGAAGGCCTTTTACGGCCTTCACAGGATTTCTCCTGCCCAGCTATCACCCAATTGCTGGGTGACAATAAACTCCATGATTATTTTGTGGAGAAAATTTTTGAACCTCGACAAAACCGTCGAGAAATTTTTGTATTGTTATGCCCTTAGGGCTTCTCCCGGTCAGAGGGGGTTTTTCTACTTAGGAGCTCACTTCAAATCCAAACCTCCTATCCCTCCTGTCGTGGTCGAGAAGACCTCCAGTTGTCACGAGTGGAAGCCCCAATTCTTTCACCTTGGTGGCTATTTTAACTCTCACCCCCTCGACGGTGAGCGTCCCCTAGGGACGTAGACAGTATTCAGTAAATACTGCAGGTCTCATTTCCATTGGATTTCATGACATCCTTCCATTTGTCGACTATCTGACTTGCACTGTCCCTTATTGTAGGTGAAGTCGTTACTCGACTGAAGCTTTCCTCAGCTGCGCTGGGGCAAGTCGAGCACATTATGTCCCTTTCAGAGTCTAGCCGAAGCTCAACCGTTCTTAACACCCCCGAGAACCATCGACGTTACGGTTTGGAGGTTACCATCGACCCTCCATGCCAGCCTGTTGAACCCCCTGCATATCTCCTCAGTGGTAAGCTGGAATTTACTTTCCTTCGTCTCTTAGCGGAGTCTAACTCTTGGATCTGACATTCTCTGTACCGCGTAGCCGTGCCATCAACCATGAAGTTCATCGTCTCTCCGAAGCTGAAGAAAAGAGGCGGAGGGGATTCCTCCAAGGCGTCAAGTCAACTAGAGGCCCAAGTCACTCCAGCCCTGAGCGCCGAGGTCCTGGTCCGGGGGAAGTTCATCATCTCCCCTGATCCCAAGAGGCAGAGGACGGAGAACCATAAGGCCCCTCGTCAGTCGAGAGGTCTTCCCGGGCGTCTCGACGCCTAGACAAAGGGAAGGGCACCGAGGTCGCCGCTAACCTGGAGGTCCCTCATGCACCTTAGGGGCCCCTTTTGATCCCGGGGTCGAGGATTAACGACCCATAGTTCTTCATCTCGGACGTGGTTGTCCACGACCTGAATTGGGCTATGGGCCTCCCCTCTCGCTTTAGCCTTCCCATCCAGGTCATCTACTCGCACTTTCATCCCGACTCCTGGGACAAGTTCGCGGGGATGGATCTCCTGGAGCGTCATCGCGTAGCGGTGATCCGCCAAATCTCAGTAAGTCTTACTCACTCCTCGGCTTCGACCCTTATATAACTGGCCCGTACTTATCCACGCCTTTTCTTTTTCATTATCCAAGCTCTCGAGGCTACGCTTCTTAATTATGTGGAGCTCGACGCTCTGCTAAAGCGGGGCATTCCGTAGAGAGCTGCAGAGGAGGAGATCTTCGCGCTATACACCATTAGGGACGAGCTCTCTTCGGACTTAGAGGTTGAGAAATCCAAGGTCAAGTCTCTAGAGGGGACGATCGACAAGGCCAATCGCGATAGCTTCCAGGAGAGCTTCAACGAGGGCTATTCTAAGGTAGTCGAGGTGTACCTTGCTTCGCCTATCTTTCAGCAGAATAAGAAGGAGGTCCTCGAGGAATTCCTGGGCTCTGACGAGTTTCACCGTTCGATCGTCGCGCGGCTCGAGAGCTTCAAGTCGTCCCAGGAGTTCTGGGACATAGTCGAGGAACAAGTGGAATAATTCAAGTCCTCGGAGGCCTTTGAGGGTCTTCTTTCCCAGAGGCTCGAAGCTTACCAAGACTTTGTTGAGTTTGAAGAGCTTCAGCTCACTTTGATGAAGTTTATTGGGGAGCAGATTCTCGACCGCTTCCGAAGGAAGCACCCAGAGGTCAACTTATCTTTCCTCGACGAGTCCGATGACAATGAGGTAGAGGTAGTTAAGGTTGTGTCAGATGCAGGTGGGGCAGAGCAGGTGCCGGGGGATGGGGCGGCGTCGTGAGGGACTTTTTTTCTCTTTTTTTTTCTTTATGTATAATTCTTATAGGGCCATCAGGCCGAGATATTAAACTTCTGTTTTGTAACGGCCATAAGGTCGAGACTCCGCATTTATCTATTTATATATATGTGCATTTTTTGTTATATACAGATGCTTGTTTTGCGTGTGGATGCTGTAGAAAAATTGAATTTTTGGTTAAGTATGGTTAAGCCGGGACTTTACTACCTTTAAAGGCCTTGAGGTGGCCTTACTACCCCCTCATCAAAGATAGTCTTTGACTTATCTGTGATGCAAGATTGGTCGACATATAATGGTTAACGTAGATAGTAGATTCTCGATTATGTAAATCCCAGTCGAGCGATCAATATTCAAACGAGTATATTAAAATGAATAGAAAATCCAGGCGGACTTTTATTTATGTAGAATTTACACGTCAACTTTTCACCCTGTAAAAATACAAAGGAAAATGGAGCAAAAATTTCTAAGTGTAACCTTTAGGTCAACCTTCCTCGCCGTTATTGATAGTAGATCTTTAGTTAGTCTGCATTATAAGTGTGTTTGATATCTCGACCACTTACTTTGGCGAGCCGATAGGACCCATTAGCCACGCCTCGTTTATCCTGTAAGGTCCTTACCAAGTTGGGCCTAGTACCCCAGAGTTTTTGGGCTTAGTGTTTGGGGTTACTACTCACAAGATGAGGTCTCCCACTTTGAACCGCTTATGTTTAACCTTTATGTTATAGTACCTAACTGTTCTGGCTTGGTACGAGGCAAGCCTTAGCTGCGCGTCCGTGCGCCTCTCCTCTAAAAGATCAAGCTCTAAGCCCATTCGCTCGGCA
>NW_010357944.1:40500-78254 GCF_000414095.1 Morus notabilis | reverse complement strand
TCGGCATTCTTATCTTCCTCATACTGTATAACTCGGCTGGTGGGAATGGATATCTCGACTGGGAGGACCGCTTCCACCCCATAAGCCATTGAGAATTGTGTTTCCCCTGTGGTCGTCCTACTGGTCGTCCTGTAGGCCCACAGGACCTTCAGCAGCACATCTGCCCACTTGCCATTGTAGTTATTGAGTCGACGCTTCAGTGTGACTTTGATAATCTTATTGACCGCATCGACCTCCCCGTTGGACTGGGGGGTATACAACTGAGGAGTAGTTCTTATGGATACCTAGCAATTCGCAGAACTGGTTGGTCTTATTATTGTTGAACTGTTTCCCATTATCTGATACGAGATAAGGCAGCACACCAAACCGACAGACAATGTTGTTCTATATAAAATTTGTGCATTTCTCCTCTGATATCGTTGTCAGTGGCTCGGCTTCAACCCATTTTGTGAAGTAGTCGATAGCTACAATGGCGTACTTGGAACCCCAATGGGTTTTGTGCAATGGGCCGATGAGATCAATCCCTCATTTTGCAAATGGCCAAGGGGAGACTATCGACGTTAGATCCTCTGAATGTTACCGAGGGATGGGGGCATACCTTTGGCAGCTTTCACATTTCTTCGCATACTCGGCCGTTTCCTTCTTGAGGTTGGGCCAGTAATATCCCTGCCTCAACACCTTATAGGCTAGGGATTGTCCCCCTGCGTGGTTTTCACATATCCCGTCATGTACCTCTGAGAGCACCTTCTTTGCTTCCTCTTCATCAAGGCACCTGAGCAAGGGCGTCGAGAATCCCTTGCAATAAAGAATATCATCGTGCATGGTGAATCTCGACGCCTGGTACCTCAACCTTTTTGCCTGCTGCTTATCCTATGGGAGCTCATCGTCGAGCAAATACTTGACGATTGGGTCCTTCCAGCTCGGCTGGTGGCTCAGTGATAGGACTCTAGGCTTTCCCTCGGTGGAGGGAGCTTTTAGGACTTCTACAGGTACTAGCCTGAGCAGCTCGGCGTCCTTTGAGGTGACCAGCCTAGCAAGGGCGTCGGCGTTGCTATTTTCTGCCCTAGGCACCTGCTGTATGTCGTAGGCCGAGAGCTTTTCTAAGGCCTATTTAACCTTCTTAAGATAGGCAGCCATTTTTTCATCCTTGGTTTGATATTGGCCTTTCACCTGATTCATGACTAACTATTAATCGCTAAAGATGTCTATGGCCCCGACTTTTAGGTGCTCTGCCAACCGGAGTACGACCAGTAACGCCTCGTATTTTGCTTCATTGTTGGATGTGGGGAACTCGAATCTAACGGTTGAGGTTATCTTGTGGCCCTCTGGGGTGTGCAATACCAACCCTGCACCACTGCCGTTGTCATTAGAGCTTCCGTTGACGTAGAGCTTCCATCGGGGGGGCCATCAACTACCTCCGCTTCGTCTGGCAATCCTGTGAACTCGGCGACAAAGTCATCTAAGGCTTGGCCCTTGATGGCTACCCATGGCTTATAGTCAATGTCGAATTGGCTGAGCTCTATGGACCACTTAACGAGTTTCCCAGAAGCGTCAGGCTTTTGCAATACCTGCCTGAGAGGATGGTTCGTCAAGACCTAAATACTGTGGGCCTGAAAATAGTGGCGTAGCTTCCTCGACGTAACCACTGACGCGAGGGCGAGGTTTTCCATCTGCGGATATCTCATCTCAGCGTCGAGGATGCGCTTGCTTGTGTAATACATAGGCAGCTGTACCTTCTTCTCTTCGCGGACCAACACCGAACTAACGGCGTGTTCAAAGACCGCTAGGAATAGGCTCAGTACCTCTCCGTCCGTAGGCTTGGACAGTAGGGGTGGCTTCCCAAGGTGTTCCTTTAACTGTCGGAACGCGTGTTCGCACTCCTCCGTCCAATGAAACAGCTTGCTCCCTCTCAGGGTGTCAAAGAACGGTACGCACTTGTCCTTAGATTTTGAAATGAATCTATTGAGTGCGGCAATGCAACCTGTTAGCTTCTAGACTTCTTTCAGTTTTCGTGGCGATTTCATGTTGATGAACGCTTGCACTTTTTCAGGATTAACTTTAATTCCTCGACTGCTCACCATAAAACTATGCACACTTGAAAGGATTCAGCTTCATCTTGTACTTCTGCAGTACGTCGAACATTCCCCTGAGGTCTTCCACATAATCTTCGAACCTCCTGCTCTTCACCAGCATGCCGTCCACATAAACCTCCATCGTTTTACCTATCTGGTCCGCGAACATCTTGTTGACCAAGTGCTGATATATTGCTCCCGCGTTTCTAAGGCCAAAGGGTATGACCGTGTAACAATACAAGTCCCTGTCAGTGATGAACGATGTATGTTTCTCGTCGCGGTGGAACATCAGTATTTGGTTGTAGCCAGAATAGGCGTCTATAAAACTAAGGAGTTTGTGCCCCGTTGTGGCGTCAACCAGCTGATCTATCCTTAGGAGCGGAAAGTTGTCTTTCGGGCAGGCTTTGTTTAAGTCGTTGAAGTCGACACAGGTCTGCCACTTCCCATTGGGCTTTAACACCAGTACAAGGTTTGAAGCCCACTCGGGGTACAGGACTTCTCGGATGAAGTCATTTCTTATTAGTTTGTCGACCTCATCCCGTAGAGCTGCATATCTCTCGGTGTTCATTGATCGACGCTTTTGCCTCTTTGGGAAATATTTTTCATCTATATTGAGCTTGTGGCTCATTATGTCTGGGCTGATCACCTCCATGTCTTCGTGGGTCCAGGCAAACACATCAAGGTTACCCTGAGGAATGCTACCAGTTCTTCCCGATTATGCTCTTTAAGTTCTGAGCCTACCTTCAATTTTCTTGTAGGCTCCTTCTCGTCAATGGGGACCTCTATCAATTCCTCGACTGGCCTTGTTCCCGTCTCTTCGTCTGAGAGTCGTAGGTCTAGGTCGATGTCTTCTGCTTTGGTCACCACAACCCTCATCTCCCTTCTGGTCTACCCCGGCTCGGCGTAGTGGCGAACTGTCTCAGCATATGTGAGTCTCAACTCGTACTAGTTCCCTCTGACCCTTCCGACTCCGCTTGGGGTCGGGAACTTCATTGTTTGATGATAGATCGACGTGACTGCTTTCAATGCCATCAGCGTCGGTCGCCCTATGACTGCGTTGTATTGGTTGGCTCCCTTCACTACCAAGAACTGGGACATAACGGTCGAAGTGTGTGGTCAGTCACCAATTGTCATTGGAATTCTATCATTCCCTCGAGGACGACGCAATCCCCTGTGAAGTCGTACAGTGGTTGCGGGCTGTTCTGCAGTCTCGCCCGAGGGATCCTCATCTTGTCAAGGTAATCGGTGTACAGGATGTCCATCGAGCTGTCGTTGTTCACCAGGATGCAGCAAACCGTGTGGTTACCGATCATGGCCTCCACCACTAGAGCGTCGCTTTGGGGGAAGTGCGCCTCATTTGCATCCGTTTCTGAAAACGTTATCTCGGCCTCTCCAAACCTTGAGGCCTTTGACTCCCTACCGGACATACTCATAATCCTCTGGTTGAATTTTACTTTCACTTCTCTTGCGTATTCTTTCTGTGTACAGCGAGAGGCGCCGCCAAGGTAAGGCCCTCCAAAGATCGTCCTTATCACGCTGACGGGTTCAGGGGGTTAGTTTTGTCTTTGATCCTCTCGTCAATCGTTGTTCCTCCTAGTATTGTTGCCCTGTCGGTCGGCTCGGTACTCACTGAGCCTCCCTTCCCATATCAACCTCTCGACCTCATCCCTTAGGTCAAAGCATTTGTTGGTCGTGTATCCGCTCTCGCCGTGAAACCTGCAATACTTATTTTGGTTTCTCCGTCTTGGGTCGGACTTTAGCGACGGTGGGCGACGCAGGAGGTGACTGATCTCATGATAGACGTCCTCGATCCCCATGGTTAATGGGGTGTAGGCGTCATATTTTTGCGGCTTGGCTCGCTTGGTGTCCCCTTGACTCATCGAGGCGTTGCCACCCCTATTGTTCAGAGCCAGGTTGTACCTTTGCTCAGTTTGCACCTAAGGGTTAGCTCGGCGCTTCTTGTCGTTGTTTTAGTGGCTCGGCTATCCCACTTCTTCTTTAGTGGGAGCTACGACCTTACTTTTTAAGGCCTTTTTGGCCTCCTATGCGTTAATGAATCCCTGGGCCCTTGCCAGGAATTCTTGGTAGGTCTGGGGTGGTCTCCGGTCGAGGTCCGTGCTGTACGGGATGTCCTTCTTCATGCTCAATAGGGCCCCTATCAAGGCTACCTCGTCGGAGATCCCCCCGGTGGTGGCCACTTATTCCCCAAACCGGGCTATCTAATCTTTTAGGGACTCGTTTGGTCCCTAGTACACCCTTGACAGGTTTTGCTTCGGTGGGATGTACTTTTTGACACCTATGAACTGAGTCAGGAAGACGTTCTTCAAGTCATCCCAGCTGGTTATGGAGTTCAGTTTTAGGAACCTAAACCACCTCTTGGCAGAGTCAGAAAGATGGTTTCTGAACGCGCGGCACATGACCTCCTCAGGGTACCCGTGTAGTACCATGTGCCCCGTGTATACTTCCAGGTGGTCGTCGGATAATGGGATAGGTGGCGGCTTGTACTTGTCAGGCAATGGCACCTGGATGATGTTCTCTGTGAAGGGGTGGTCGTGAGACGTATACATCTTGGCGTCGACGTTCACGGCCTCAGCCACCTTCCCCACGACTTGCTCAAAGTTGTTCAGTCGACTCCCTATTTGTTTTTCCAGTCTTGTCATCTTCTCAGCCGCGAGCTCTTCTTCTCTGGTCCGCTGCACGTCTCGCTCGCGTCAAACGTTCAGACGTACCCTCAGGTCTCCTCCGCACACGGTCGAGGATTCTACTGGGACCGCATCCCTTCGGTTCGCGTTCTCCTGCGGTCGATGAGGTACCTCGTTGTCATTCGTTGTCTGGACCTTGGCCCTCTCCTGGCCGCTCATTGCCTGCTCCCCACAAATATGTTCTACCTGGCTGGACGAGGGTTGTTGGCCCCACTGTCACCAACCCCCTCGGCGTCACCACGTCGGTCACCAATTGCTTAGTTCCCAACGGCGGCGTTCACCGGGTTCATCGGCGCATCCTCTAACGGAGGCATTGAATCTGGCCTTTGTTCCCGTCCGGCGAGGGCTATGGCCATCCTCTCTACAGCCAAAGCAAGGGTTTCAACCTGCCTTTGGAGCTGGTCAATGCGGTCTGGGGGTTTCCAGCGGCTTGGGGATGCGCCCCGCGGTTAGGTCGTACCCCCGTCGGTTCCTGGCCGCGGTTGGGCAGATTTGCTGGATTCCTTCCTCCGAGGGCCGAGTTTTGGCCTTTTTGGCTTTTCTGGGTTGCCGTCACGATGCGGGTCTTTCTCGGAGGAGCCATCTTCACTGCTTATTGCTGGATTGATTTCCGGGTCGAATACCCTCCTTCTAACGCCAATTGTTGATGGTGAATTTCAGTCAACAAGAAATTAACTCTCCGAGAACAATCGCAGTAATCTCTCACATATTAATTAGGGATTAATGATGTTGAATAAGTAAATGAGACAAGAGTTTATAGTGGTTTGGCTAAAATTCTTGGCCTACATCCACTTGTGCATGCACTAATATATTGTAGATTACAAGCTTTCTGTAGTAGTCTAAAAGTGAGAGTAAAAAAAAACTTAATGAGTTCTCATGGCTCTATTTATAGGCCTTGTACATATGAGAGACCCCTTCTGCATTTCCCGAGGAAATCATCCTCTATCCCTTAATTTGGGAATTTGGCAGCTGGATTTTCATGATTACTGCCTCCCGGTCAGGCTAACCACTCTTAACCAACACCTGGGTTCCTGACTTCAACAGTGGCGGTAGTTGATACAGTGTATCTGTCCCTGGACTGACAGCGGATTTGACCGGGTTGATGTCTCGACGTCGTGGCCCTCGCCACCTGGGCAGGGCTCTCGAGCATACGTGAATTCTCGACGTCTAAAGGGCACTCTAGCCACACCCGTTCCTTCGGCATTAGCAACCGACCCTCGACAAGGAGGCCTCGGTGCTTGTCACCCAAAGGAACGGTCGATCCTCGACCGTGGTGTAACAGTATAATTTCTTTGTGCATAAGAATGCAGGCGCGAAATTTTTTTTAAACAAACAAATAGTTATACAAATTATTAACAAAAAAAAAAGAGGAAAGAGAGGAAAAAAAATAAAAACAAAAGCGAAAAAAAAAGAAGCTAAAGACAACGTAAGGAAAAAAAAACTCAAAAAAGTAAAAGGAAAAAAAAAACATTTCGCTAAATAAAGTGAGAAAAAACTTCTTGTCAATATTCGCACATTCCTCTCATTTAAATTATCGAGAAGAAATGGATTCTCTCATAGTAACGTAGATAGGAGAATTATTAACATCATTTTTTTTATTATTATTTTTTGTATTTATTATTTTTTACGTGAATTATATTAACATGATATATTATTATTTAAATAAATAATAAAATTTATGTGTTAAATAATTAATATAGAAAGTAAAAAAAATAACACAAAGAGTTGTGTTAATATTTCTCGTGTAGATAAATACATAATATAAATAGATGTATTTAAATTTCGTTTATTTTATTAATTTGAATCACAATTTAAATTTTTATTATAGTATTTTTTTTTTATAAAAATTTAAATTTAATTTTTTTTTTTTTTTTTTGATATAGTGCTTTTTCAGAGCGAATATGAACCATAATTCCACACTTCCAAATTAAAGAAAAAGTCAAATAAATAAATAAAACACGAAGAGAAGACAAAGGCGTTGCAACCAAACTCAACCTTAAGCCGGAAACGTAGTCCGTAGTCGTACAGATCACCACCAATTGACGAGAAAAGAAGAATCAAAAGGAAGGGATGAGTTTTCTCGCGGGAAGATTAGCCGGGAAAGAAGGGGCGTACTTTTTCCAGGAATCCAAACAGGCAGTGAGCCGTCTCAAGAAACCGCCATCGCCAACTCAACCTTCTTCGTCTCCGGCTGCTGAGCACGAATCCCAAGGCGACGTGCTTCCCGAGGTCTTACGCCACTCTCTCCCCTCCAAGCTCTTCCACGAGACGTCTAATTCCTCGCCGTCCGCCATTTACGCAGCTTCGAAATGGGGATCCCAGCAGCAACGGCGCTTCCGTCAATGCCCAGGCTCTCAATCCCCTCAGGGCTTACCTTTCTATGCCTCAGGTCACCTTTGGCCCCAAAAGGTTTTCTCTCTCTCTCTCTCTCAATTGTTTATTTCTAATTTTTGTTTGGTTCGCACGAAGAAAAATGAAGATTTTGAGAATCTTTTATAGTTTCAAATGTGTTCAAATTTGATCGCAGACGCAGAGTCTTGTTTGAATGGGAATTTAATAGAAAATCCACTATTTAGGTCATTTAATAAGTGAAAGCTTGGCCCCACAGGCTCTCTCTCTCTCTCTCTCTCTCTCTCTCTCTCTCTCTCTCTCTCTCTCTCAATTGTTTATTTTTGGTTCGCACGAAGAAAAATGTAGATTTTGAGAATCTTTTATAGTTTCAAATTTGATTGCAGACGCAGAGTCTTGTTTGAATGGGAATTTAATAGAAATCCACTATTTAGGTCATTTAATAAGTGAAAGCTTAGAATTGAGTTCTCCAATTCATCAATTTGCACCTCTTGAGCCTTTAATATGTTTTGGATTTTATCATAAAATTGTCTCGTGTTGGATAATGTAGCTAAGTTAGGTTGAATTTTAAGACGGATTGCTGCGGTGAACTTTATTTGTTTGCATAATGTGGTAGGCAATTAGTGCAGGTGGCAACTGCCGCAAGCGAAGAATTCAATCTCGGCGTCAACGGCTAACGATTTGCGCAAAGATCGTGATCCCCCTGTAAATGCCGAGAATTTGAAGGCTGCAGCTGAAGGGTTAGCACAAAGTATGCCCAAAATGTGTCTCAAGTACTTGTTTAGTTCGCATAATCCGTTTGGTTAAGCCTATTATTGTTCTGATTGATAGTTGTTTCTTATTGTTTTGGCTTTGCCTTCATGTTTTTTTCCCTGCGACGCAATTACAAACTTGTTTGTCATGATTTTGGGCAATCATGACCTTTTCCTTTTTTATCCAGGCAAAAAATCAAAGCTCAAGTTTTTTTCTAATTCCTTTCTTTTATGTTGTTTTCTTTTAATATTTGGTAGTTGGAAAAGCTTTTGCTGTTGCTACTGCACTAGTGTTTGGTGGTGCCACTTTAATATTTGGAATGGCAGTGTCCAAACTTGAGTTGCAAAGCGTAAGTACATATTTTTCTATTTTTTTGGTCAGAACCATGGTATCGTATAAGCAATGTATCACTTAGCAGGTATTGGAGATGGAAAAATTAATTTCGAACGTTGAAACTTGAGCTGCTTTTGTCAAGTGAAATCCAACAATAAAAAAATTTAAATGGTTCAAATCTTTTTTGGGCCATCATCCAATGCATGAAAAATCATTGCACCTGATCAGATTTGATAGATTGTACTGTTGGGGCCTCCTATTTTTTTCCCTTTTTCTTATTGAAAATATTTATAAACTCAGCTGTCGTATATTTTACATCTATATGCCATAATTTGTTAGTAAATAAGATAGGACGCATAAATGAATAAATGCGTAGGCCCATGGTGTGACCAGTTGCTTGTCTGACTTTTTTATTGTTCTTTTGAATGTGTATTTTCCTTTAATAGCCATCAATTAACAATGTAAAGAGAGAGCTTTGTGATATGATGCCGGGGGAAGAAATTTATTTTGGTTGTTTAAAGTCTTTAATAATTATTGATTGAACTATGGAAGTTTGCTGTGTACGAGGCACCGAATTTGTTGGATCCGTGGTTTATGGTCTGAAATCTATTACAATGCATTAGCCGGACCCAAATAATAATAATAATAATAAATAATAAATACAAATTCTCTTGACCATGTCATATCTTGATGTTCATAAGTTAGGTGACTAGAGTGATTTACTGATAATCAAAAATCCATACTTAAGTCTAGGGTGTACATAGCTGGTTGGTAGGTAGGTAATTACGGAATTTCAGACTCATAAATGGCTATGAATTCCAAAATTGGCATGGCTTATTTATGGTTTCAATTGATGTGATAACCTTGCCCTTGTTATTGATCATGCTGCAAGAAAGATGTCACATACTGATTTTTAAAATCCCAGTTACGCATGTTTATTAGCTGCTCAGAGACCAATACGCACTTTCATGCTTTCTATTCAAGCACCATTTATTATCATACAATTTTCTCTTTGAACTTCTTGTCTCATACTATGCATTTTTATTCTTTGTTTTGGCATTATTTCACCCTGGTTTTTTACCAATCTTCTATCTTCTATGATGTACTAAGTGATGTAGTTGCACGAGTTATACTTTTTTTCTGTTGATCAACACCTTAGTGTTAAGAGATGTTATATTCTGCTTTCTGGTCCTCAATTTTGTGTTAGAATTACAAAGGAAAACACTTAACAGAAGGGGTTTTGAATTTTGATACATTTTAACAGAGTGATGATATCCGAACTAAAGGACGAGACCTCATAGAGCCAAAACTTGAGGTGTTTAAGAAGCAACTACTTCCTTTAAGAGATTGGGTATATCAAATCATCAAGGATGGATTGCTTCTTCTTCCTTTTTTTCCCCCTCCCTTGGAAACTTTGTTTTATCACATACTAACTTCAGCTTCTAATTTCAGGCCGAAAATATGTCAAAGAGATGGCATTTGGAAAGGGAGGAAGATATTAAAGAGAAGCCTATAATAAAGGAACTTTCTAAGATTTTGGCCGCAAAGCCATCCAATTGATTCACTGGGGAAATAATGCCTTGGATTTTTTTTTTTTTTTTTTGGAAGTTTGGACCATAAATCAAAGGGAATGATCAGTTATTGGATTTTTCCTTGGAAATATAGGTGTCTTACAAGTGATGTGAGTTGCTCCTGTGTCTTGGAACATTTTTATGCATCATGCCATGGAATGAGTTAAAACTTCATCATAGAACTCCATTTTCTTTCTTTATTTCTTTTTTTTTTTTTTTTTGAAGGGGAGAACTCCATTTTGTATTTGTATGTGCTAATAGTGACTACTGAATGGAGGATTAAACTTTTTTTTTTTTTAGGGGGAGGATTTAAAATCTCGCTTAGTGTTTAAGAGAAAAGAATTGGCTAAAATTAGAGAAAGACTTGTATAGAGAGGCTTACTTCGAACCGAAATTCTATATCATACCTAAACTAAAAATAAGTATGAAAGTTTATGAACAATGTTTAACAAAGAGATTTTAGCCATGGAGATTTTAGATATTTATTTTATTTGAAATCTACTTACTGAGTTTTTGCTCATTAGTTTTACCTTGTGATGCAGATGATGTTGTTATTGAAAAGTAAAAAATGATTTTCAAGGTTGGCTGAGTATTTCATGTCTTACATCTCGCATCTTGTTTTTATGTATTTCCAAACAATATATGGGCCCAAAATATTTTCTTTTTGTTATTATGTCTAGTTTGAATAACTATTTAATGTTTAAAATTTGTGGTTGTAATCATTTTGCACACTGACTCATTTTGTTCAAAAATATTTATGAAAATCTTATGATAAAATCAACTATAAGTTTCTGCATCTATGATATTGTTTTAAGTATAGAAAGTATGTTTTAAGTAGCACTACCTCGCTAAATTCGGCCTTAGACCGGTTTAGTGTTGGGGGCGTTACAGTTTTGGTATCAGAGCCTAGTGTTTAATGATTCTGAAGACATCAAAGTACATATAGACAAGTGGTTGGATAAAAAACTCAGCCAATCAGTAATGTTTATGATTTTCAATGTATAGAATAATATCTTTATCTTTTATATTGCATTTACAGTGAAGTATATTTATTATTATTGGCTTAAACCTAAAGGTTAGAAATAGGTGTAGTAGAATGCCTTTTAAAAGATATGCTAGAGATCCCCGAACGTCGACATAGCTCAAATGTTTGCTGGATTAACTGCATTAATTCAGCAACATGCTGATCAACAGAGACAACAAAATGAGTTTATGACACAACAATGCAAATGCAAGCTCAACATTTTCAGCAACAAATAGAGCAGTTTCATAACATGATGGCACAACAAGGCGCCCATCGTGCAAATTAGCCTCCACCTCCTCCTTGACAGCAAAGACAAGATAATTTGGAACTTCTTTATGAGCGTTTTAGGAAGCAACGTCCTGATGATTTTCAAGGTTGACCTGATCCACTAATTACTGAAGAGTGGATAAATTCTATAGAAAGTATCTTTGACTACATGGTTATGGAAGATCAACGAGTTTCCTGTGCTATTCAATTGCCAAAGAATAATGTTAGACATTGGTGAGCATCTATTAAGTTGACTCCAGCTGCTACCAACCTTACCCATAATGATTTCAAAGAACTGTTTTACAACAAATACTTCACTGAGGAAGTAAAGAAAAGTAAAGTACCTGAGTTTGTGGGATTAGCACAGGGTACTATGACTGTTGATGACTATGTCATTAAATTTGAAGGACTTTTAAGATTTGTCCCATGGATAATAGGTAATGACATAGAAAAGATGAACTTCTTCATTAAGGGTTTGAAAGCAACTATCCACAAGGATGTGAGCATGTCGAGGCCTCAGTCGTTCAGCGAAGCAGTTGAACTGGCTATGATATCTGAGAAGGGTATTAAGAGAAGAGAATTGGAGAATAAAGCTACTTATGCTGCTAAGAATAGCTAGTGGAAACCAAGAATAACTGCAACAAAAGGGAAACAGAAGCAAAAGTGGCAACAAATTGCTAACAAGCAGCTTAAGACAGATAATTCAACTGCTAAGGAATATCCAAAATGTCCTAAATGTGGGAAAATGCATGGAGGAGAATGTCGATATGGTACCTTTAATTGCTACACTTGTGGAAAACCTGGTGTAGCTAAGCCCAATGGTCAGAAGAAGACTCAAGGAAGGGTGTTTGCAATGACGGCAGAAGATGCTGAAGAAGATCCTGCTGTTGGGGCATGTACACTCTTCATTTCTGAAATGATAGGTCACGTATTGTTAGATTCAGTTCTACTCATTCATTTGCATCTCCTGTATTTGCTAATAAATTGGGTAAAGTACTAGAGATATTAAAAAGTGAGTTTAGTGTAGTTTTACCTTCTGGAGAGGTGTTAAGGTCTAATAAAGTGCTGAGATCTTGTTTAGTTGTGATAAATGGGAGAGAGATGTCTGTGAATGTAATCGTTTTGGATATGAAAGATTTTGATGTGATTCTTCATATGGATTGGTTATATAAGCATAAAGCCACCATCGATTGCCATCAAAAGGCAGTTACTTTTAGATCTCAAGAGGGACATCAATTCCTTTTGAGTGGAAGGTCAAAGAATGTCTCTTTTTCAATCATTTTTGTAATGAAGGCAAGAAAAATGATTTGTAAAGGCTGTATTGGTTTCTTGGCCTCGGTAGTTGATACTTCAATTCAAAATGAGCTAAAACTTGAAGATGTGCCAGTTGTTGGGGAGTATTTAGAAGTTTTTCCTGAAGATCTTCCTAGTCTTCCTCCGGATCGAGAGATAGAATTTGTCATTGATGTTGTTCCGGGAATAGCTCTTATTTCTAAAGCACCTTATCATATGGCGCCATCAAAATTGAAAGAGTTGAAGATTCAACTTCAAGAATTGTTGGACAAAGGTTTTATTTGTCCAAGTTTTTCTCCATGGGGTGTACCAGTTCTGTTTGAGAAAAAGAAATTTAAGTGGTTTCTCGAGAAACAAAGGCTAAGCTTTCAGCTTTAATGTTGCAGCCAAGTATCATCGATAAGATTAAGCAAAGTCAAGATTCAGATCCTTATTTGGTGTGTATGAAAAAGAAGGTCCAAACTGGCAAAAACAATGACTTTCAAGTATCTGATGAGGATGTGATCTTTTGTGGTAATAGCCTGTGTGTGCCTAAAATTAAGGAATTGAATAAGGATATTTTAGATGAGGCTTATTCATCTCCTTACTCAGTTCATCTAGGAAGCACTAAAATGTATAAAGATTTGAGACGCCATTTTTGGTGGCTAAAGATGAAGTACAAAGTAGCAAAGTATGTTCAGAAATGTCTCACTTGTCAGCAAGTCAAGATAGAACATTAGAGGCCTTCAAGAAAGTTGAAACCACTTTTTATCCCATGAAGTCGAAAAATTAAAAAGAACTAGTGCACCTTATGGAGAAAAACTTGGACGAATAAATCTTTTGTCCAACAATTCTTGAAATTGAATCTTCAACTCTTTCAATTCTGATGGTGCCATACGATAAAGTGCATTAGAAATTGGAGTTGTTCCTAGAACAATATCATTGACAAATTCTATCTCTCGATCCAGAGGAAGACTAGGAAGATCTTCAGGAAAAACTTCCAAATACTCTCTAACAACTGGCACATCTTTAGGTTTTAGCTCATCCCGAACTGAAGTATCAACTACTGAGGCCAAGAAACCAATACAGCCTTTACAAATCATTTTTCTTGCCTTCATTGCATAAATGATTGAAAAAGAGACATTCTTTGACCTTCCACTGAAAAGGAATTGATGCCCCTCTTGAGGTCTAAAAATAACTGGCTTTTGATGACAATCTATGGTGGCTATATGCTTAGATAACCAATCCATACCAAGAATCACATCAAAATCTTTCATATCCAAAACAATTAAATTCACAGACATCTCTCTCCCATTTATCATAACCAAACAAGATCTCAACTCCTTATTAGACCTTAACACCTCTCCAGATGGTAAAACTACACTAAACTTACTTTTTAATATCTCTGGTACTTTACCCAATTTATTAGCAAATGCGGGAGATGCAAATGAATGAGTAGAACCTGAATCTATCAATACATGAGCTATCATTCTAGAAATGAAGAGTGTACTTGCCACAACAGTAGGATCTTCTTCAACATCTTCTGTTGTCATTGCAAACACCCTTCCTTAAGTCTTCTTCTGACCATTAGGCTTAGCTCCACAATTTGCAGCAATGTAACCAGGTTTTTCACATATGTAGCAATTAAAGGTACCATATCGACATTCTCCTCCATACATTTTTCCACATTTAGGACATTTTAGATACTATTTAGCAGTTGAATTATTTGTCTTAAGCCGCTTGTTAGCATTTTGTTGCCACTCTTGCTTTTGTTTCCCTTTTGCTGCAATTCTTCCTGGTTTCCACTGGCCATTCTTAGCGGCATAAGTAGTTTTATTCTTCAATTCTTGTATCTTAATACCCTTCTCAAATATCATAGTCAGTTCAACTGTTTCGCTGAACGACTGAGGCCTCGATATGCTCACATCCTTGTGGATAGCTGCTTTCAAACCCTTAATGAAGAAGTTCATCTTTTCTATGTCATTACCTACTATCCATGGAACAAATCTTGAAAGTCCTTCAAATTTAGTTACATAGTCATCAACAGTCATGGTACCCTGTGCTAATCTCACAAACTCAGCCACTTTACTTTTCTTTACTTCCTCAGTGAAGTACTTGTTGTAAAACAGTTCTTTGAAACCATTCCAAGTAAGGTTGGTAGCAGCTCGAGTCAACTTAATAGATGACCACCAATACCTAACATTATTCTTTAGCAATTGAATAGCACATGAAACTCATTGAGCATCTTCCATAACCATGTAGTCAAAGATACTTTCTATAGAATTGATCCACTCTTCAACAATTTGTGGATCATGTCTACCATGGAAATCATCAGGACGCTGCTTCCTAAAACGTTCATAAAGAAGTTCCAAATTATCTTGTCTTTGCTGTCGAGGGGGAGGTGGAGGCTGATTTACATGTTGGGCTCCTTGTTGTGTCATCTTGTTATGAAACTGCTCTGTTTGTTTATGTAACTATTGAGCTTACATTTGCATTTGTTGTGTCGTACACTCATTTTGTTGTCTCTGTTGATCAGCCTGTTGCTGAATTAATGCAGTTAATCCAGCAAACATTTGAGCTATGTCGACGTTCGGGGGATCTCTAGCATATCTTTTAGGAGGCATTCTATTGCACCTATTTCTAACCTTTAGGTTTAAGCCAATAATAATAAATATACTTCAATGTAAATGCAATATAAAACATAAAGATATTATTCTATACATTGGAAATCATAAACATTATTGATTGGCTGAGTTTTTTATTCAACCACTTGTCTATATGTACTTTGATGTCTTCAGAAACATTAAACACTAAGCTCTGATACCAAAACTGTAACGCCCCCAATGCTAAATCGGTCTAAGGCCGAATTTAGCGAGGTGGTGCTACTTAAAACATACTTTTTATACTTAAAACAATGTCATTTTTAAGATGCGGAAACTTATGGTTGATTTTATCACAAGATTTTCATAAATATTTTTGAACAAAATGAGTCAGTGCGTAAAATGATTACAATCAGTGCGCAAAATAATTACAACCACAAATTTTAAACATTAAACAGTTATTCAAAATAGACATAGTAACAAAAAAAATATTTTGGGCCCATCTATTGTTTAGAAGTACATATAAGCAAGATGCGAGATGTAAGACATGGAGTACTCAGCCAACTTTGAAAATCAGTTTTTACTTTTCAATAACAACAACATCATCTGCATCATAAGGTAAAACTAATTAGCAAAAACTCAGTAAGTAAATTTCAAATAAAGTAAGTATCTAAAATCTCCATGGCTGAATTCTCTTTGTTAAACATTGTTCATAAACTTTCATACTTATTCTTAGTTTAGGTATGATACAGAACTTCGGTTCCAAGTAAGCCTCTCTATACAGGACATTCTCTAATTTTGGCAAATTCTCTTCTTTTAAAGACTAAGCGGGGTTTTTAGAATATCTTTCTCTTGTGATCAACGAGAGACTTCCCACTAGCATTTTTCTCTAGTTGTCTCAAAGAGACAGTTACTCTAATTTGGGGCACCAGTCTCTCACCCCCATACTTATCTAGCCTCTCATCCATATATCATACCATAAAATCTCTTAAAATATAAAAACATAATAAGCAAATATCATAATCTCTTTCAAAATAATTAATCATGAATACTCTTTGAACATAATCGTATATGAATTTTATAGGAGAATAAACTTGCGTAATTACCATTATGAACAAGTTATTTCGTCAAATTGGTCTTGTGATGCAGTTTTAAAAATGCTTTAACTCTACTCAATTAGATTTCAATCACCACTTTAGAAGCACAAACTAGCTAGTTGTAGGGAGCTTTCAATGTGCTAATTAACCTTTAAAAACCATAGCTTTCGAAAATCACATTCATATCATCATTTAACAAAACACAGATAATTGCGCATTATTACGAAAATATTCATAACAAATTCATCAAAACTCAAAATATTATGAGACCAGTGGCAAATAAAAGTAGACTCAAAACCCTCTTTTTAGAGCTACTACATGATAGGTTTCAGATTTTTCAAACTAACCAAAAACAGTTTGAAATCCGGATTGAAGTATAATCTTGTCAAGAAAATGATAATGTTTTAGTTGAACTTATAAAATTCATAACTAAATGTAAAAAAATCCGTTTAGAGTGATTCAAAAACTCACGTAAAGCTTGAGATGTATAATTTAATAGAAAAATATAAGATCAGTCAAAATCATAAATATGTATAGCACGAAAATATAATCTATATAAGCTGTACATAGGACTTATATTTGAACATTTCATCAAATACCTAGTATGCATATGTTAATCTTCAAAGACCCACTCTCAAATACATGAATCATTATCCTAATAAGAGTTTATCTTCAAATAATCATGAATAATATCAAGCTAAAATCATAAATTTCACCCATAAATCAATATTTGAACCAAAACCTCAAGAAACTCATTTTTAAGGATCTACAACCAACATGCATGATAAGCCACATCAAAAATCTGAATCTCAAGTAGGATTTCTACATCTTAATCTCTGAAATCTGAATTTCTAACATAAGAAAAAAGTTACCTCAAAGAAAAACTTGTTCCCAAGTGAATAGAAGCTCAAAACCTTGATGGTTATTTTTGGTTCTAGGTTGAAAAACGAGTTAAAATGGGCTGGTTGAGTTTTTAGCTTATTCTCTCTTGAAAACATAGGTTGATTCTGAGTTTTGGGTGAGAAAAGGAGTGAGAAGAGGGAAGAAAATGTTATGGTCGGAGTTTTAGGCTTTTTTTGCTGAAATAGACCCAAAAATGAAGTCTAAACATGATACAAACCAAGCAAAAGTAAAGTGGCCTTATAGTAAGACAAGTGTCTAAGTTTTTCTAAACCTCTAACAGCTGTCATAACCTCATAAAATCAGCTCTAAAGTCTCTATTTTTCTTCTTCAATTAGGTGCCTAAAGTTCACTCAATTTGCTAACATAGCATTCTCAGCAACTAAGTCCTCAACACATTTACATAAAATCATATAATAAAAATATAAAATAATAATTCATCATTAAATCAATCATAATAGAGGTAAAATATCATATCAAATAATCATAATAAATATAATTTTTTTTTATAAGTTTAGCATATTGAGTTCCCACATCGAGTTAGTTGCACTGCACATTAAAATTAAAAACTTGATTAGCAAAGCTATAAGTTTAATAAAATAATATGATAACTATAATAATAAAATATAATGCCAACAAATAACTTTGAGATAAATGGTAAATGTGGTGCATGATTTTAATTTACTAAATTTATTTATTATTGACTTAAAGTTTAATTAAATCTCAGGTATTACAATTTTCTTTCTTCATTTATTTTTATTTTTTATTTTTTTGAAGGGGAGAACTCCATTTTGTATTTGTATGTGCTAATAGTGACTACTGGATTAAACTTTTTTTTTTTTTTTTTGGGGGGGGGGATTTAACTTGTTGCTTCCAGTTGACATGGCAAAATCCTATTCTGATGAGACCTTAAAATTCGATTCAAAGCTCCAATGGTATAACAACAAAAATTTTAATGTATATAATTGAAATGTTTCCAAAGATATTGAGATTGTCTGACCTAACAGTCCTGGAAATAAGGAAGGGAGACATTAGGTGTATTTGAAATTGGTTTTAAAATAATTTTGTTTGTAATAAAAAGTAAAAATGAGATTGTTTTGAGAATCATTCTGAGACCGATTCTGAAATTGCGTTTGGTTAATTTTTTAAGAGATTGTTTTGAGTATAATAAAAAAGTGAAATCGTGTTTATTAATTAATATATTATAATATTATTGATAAGTAGTAAAAAATGAAAACAGAAAAGTGCAAACGACTTTCAACTATTTTCTAATTCTTTCACAAAAATCATTCTCATTGTTTTCCTTTTCATTTTCGTTTTCAAAACATTTACTAAACAAACGTCGTTTCATTTTCATTTTCATTTTTTATTTCTCAAAATACGTGAAAATCATTTTTAAACACGGTTCCAAACACGCACATTATTTCTCTAACCATACTTGATGGCAACTTCGCTTTATATGGACGAGTTTCAATGGTTATTTTTTTATGGTGATTTTCTATATCTACGAATTCTCTATTTAATATATCATATAAGAATTTAATCTCATTAATTGCATTAATTTTTATGATAAACTATTCAATTTATTATAACATTCAGATCAATATCTTATGGCTAAAACAATAATACTTATTGATGGGTAAATATTAGAGTAACAACTAAAATCACACGCATATGAAAAATTGAAAAAAAATATATTAAGTAAATATACTATATAATCTTCACTTTAATGTTTATCAGAGCAACTGTATTGCAAAAAAATTGGCTCTATCAAAACGAAAAGAAAAGAAAACGTGGATAGGCAGTTGTATGCTTGAAAGAATAGAACATAATAACCGATTAATGCAACACGTTTTGGTAAATACTTCTTGAACCAACCCTCCATCCAAGAAACTGCAGAGTAAATAATAAGACTGCAGTTGGTAACCGATATGTTTTTTTTTTTTTTTTTTTTTTTTTTTGGGATGAATATGTTGGTCGTTTTGAATGATCTTCATAGCTCATAGTCTAAACCAGCTCCATATTTCCAAGCCTCAAGACGTCGCTTCCACTGATATCTCAACTCTGGTGGAAGTACACTTAACAATGGCCTTGCAAATATATGCAACAAATGAGATGCACATAATAATGTCCTAATTGCTTCAAAAACATTGTATTTAATTAGTCGTATAGTTGTGATTAACCTGCCATGTTCCTTTCTTAATCGTGCTTTGTTAAAATGTAAAGACAAAAACATGATCATGGAAAAGTAATTACCTTATAAGAGGGCCTGTAAAGGATGACAGAAGAGTATAGAAACCTAGCATGGCAAAATGTCCAGACCAGTCAACAATTACAGGAAAACCAACCTGAAACACAAAAAGAAACAACCACAAAAGTTACCCCATTAGTAATCTACTTAGAGAATGATCAAAATCACTTTGTTCATCTGTACCTCAATTAGCAATTTTCTCGAATAAATAATCCCATCCCATATATAGTGCTTTTAGATTTTAGTATTTATGTAGACAAAAATAAATTAGAAGTACATTTTTATTGGATAAAATAGGGCAGTTTTTTCTGTAAAAATATCATGCAGAGAAATAGAGACATCGTGTAGTATTGTTGAGGATAGATGCTCTAGTCATGAAAATTAGATAAAATTTAGAAAGATAATAAACAAGTAACGGCCACAACTACGGTACAACCAATCTCTTCTGGTGATACGGTAATCAATCTGGGCCGTTGAAATATGAGCTGCTTTCATCATGTGGGAACCGACGGCAAAAAATTTCAACGGTCCAAATCTTTTTTGACTATCATCTAACGCTTGAAAAAGCATTGCATGTAACTCCTAAACTTATTAATTACCTGTGCAAATATTGATGGAAGAATTTGAGGTTTGGTTATCATAACTAGGCCTAGTGTCTTGGCAAGAGGCCCAAACTGTACAACATCCTGCCAAAGAACCAAACTTTTGAAGGAAATTTAGTTTCATAACAAAGTGATTTGTGATTTTCCAAAGAAAACTTTAAAAAAAAAATGATGATGGTGCCACATAATTCAACTAACTGAACAATTGGAATTGGTGGAGCTATCATCAAATGATACACAGAGAGAAATTAACCTGAAGGAATGGTCTTAGGTCTGGATCGCCCAGCCTCTGAAGAATAAAATCAGTAAGAGATCAGGAGACAGGAAAAAGATAAACTAACATAGTAACATGCCATTTATTAGAGAGAGAGAGAGAGAGAAAGAGAGAGATCAAAACATATGAGTTTACCTGCATACTCCCAAAATTGGCATAAAGGAGCTCATTAATAAAATCTGGTGGAACATTAGACTCTTGCTTTGCTGACATTGCTCTTTGGAACAACCAGGAAGCACTTAAGTTGGGCTACAATATTCATTTCATAATATGAATTTTAAAAGTGTTTTGAGAGATAAAAAAAGTAAAAATAAAAATAAACGGATTTTGGACTAGCTCAGAAAACAAGTCACAAACCATGTATGGATTAAGCAGGGACAAGTTGCACGAGTCAAGCAAGTTGCCGCTGATTGCTTCATATATACCTTTGTTTCAAGGCAAAAGAAGAAGAAAAATTCCAATCAAAATGGTTAGCTCTTTTTCTCCAGTAATTTTAACATTACTAGTTTAAAGGTAGAACAAGAAAAAAGGCATCATTCACTGTCTAAGATTCCAAAAGAGTAATAGGTATCATTTACACCTCAAAAATCACAGAGATAAAGTGTACATATGAATATATTATACCACTTGAAAGTCTCTCAAGGTGCCTTGTCAAGCTCCCAAAACCACCGAATGAAACAGGTGACTGTATGCCACTGGCGTCACCAAACTGCAGAGAATGGGTTTGTAACACTTTTGTATTCCTTTTTGGCATGTGAGCATAATCTATTTAGAGGCTTTAGAAATGTAGTAATATATATACCACCTGTAAAACACGGTTAAAAGCCGCTGGCAATGGGCTGCCGAAGTTGAAGATCCCGCGTTAAGAGTTGAAACATGTCAGATTCATAGAACACATTTTGGATACACAATTTCTACCGACTACAACTAAAAGATCCATAAATTGGTTACAACTAAGTCACCTGTCACGGTATGTGGGGAAAATTCCATATATGACGCGCAGAATCTCAAGATTGTCAAGAGAGACTCCCTATAAAACCGTGCATATGAGCAATCAACCAATGCGTGGACATTAAAAAGAGGTTGGAAGAAGGAACTCTAGTTGTCGCAATTCAAAGTTCCTTCAAAATTGACAAGGACGACCAATGTGGAAAAGAAAGAAATTCCAATGCAACTAGAGCAGTTGAACTGCAGTACGCAAACTGAGCTGACCTGATAATCCTGCATTAGATCCCAGTATTCTTCTAGTAATTCTTCCAATGTTGGTGATCCGGGTTGGGGATCAACATAAGTGAACATGTAAGTGGTACGATCTGTAGGACCTGAACCCGCGGGAAATGCCTGCACAAATGTTTACTGTTCAGAACATCCTGATATTCAAATAAAAAGCAGGGTCTGGGGAGGGGATGCTGTTGTTTTTCTCGTCTTTTTTCTTTTTCATGTACTAACCTCCCAAAAGCATTGGACTTTTGATTTTCCAATCTTCCTCACTGATGAACTACTATATATAACATCACTTGTAGAATTATCAGAAAAGCCACGAGCACAAGAGCCAACGACAAGGCAGACACCATCTGGCTTCCTTCCGGATCTTATCTGCAAATTATACAGAATGTTACATATGCGTGCTCCGTCAGTTCACGTACCCCAATGGGTTGAAAATTCGGTTAAAAAGGATAACCATATTCATTGGACGTAATGATATAAATCATATCTTTGAATATTGTTTCTGGATATTAAGGGTGGATAGCTAGGAAGAATACACATACATTATAAATTGTGCATGAAACACCAGGCTTACCTGCTTTACAATGGGTGAAAAGTTCCCCATTGCATCAATTATGAGGCGAGAAGACAAAATTTTCCCGTCAGCAAGTAGTGTGACCTGTTGTGAAAAGTGATCAAAGAGCATTTAAGTTATTCAACATTTGACTAACCATAAAAAATCTGAAGATTGAAACGTGTAAAAATCCATTTTCTAATTCTTTAGCAAGAAAATTGGAGTCCTGAAAAACCCACACCCTAAATATGCTCATAGTTACTGAGCATCATACTAAAAATTTTAGTCAAACAATAACTAGGACACATTGCTAACATAGTTGGCGTGCCTATACCCATGTACAAACCATGCCCAATTTTGCAACTTCACTTCCAAAACTCATCATTTCTTGTTGATTGCTTTTTAGCTTTCTTTTTCTCCCATCACACATATCCCATTACACAAAAAGCTCATAAACATATCATGACATGACATCCCAGCAATGTCACAGCTTAACCTTGGTAGATACTGTCTCCACCTACCCTTTCTTCTTTTATTTCCCGCTTCACTCTCATTGAAGCTTAAAACCGAAAAACAATTGGAAAGAGCATCCTTAAAGCTAAGGTAGAGTATTGTCTCTTTGCAATCTACTGTTAAGAGGAAGAGTTTTTAATCTAACTTCTCAAATATAATGATGGCATCTGAATGAAGTCTTTGAAAGTGTTAGAAACTCACGACTGCGTCCTCATATATGCGAATGCTGGAAAAACTGCTACCCTCAAAGATGACTCCACCTAGGGAAACGAAACGATTCTTCATAATCTCTATAAGCTTTGCAGGTCTGCAAATAGAGAAAAATGTAAAATTGAGTGACGAGTTGAACTTTCGAGGCAGTGCTTCTTGCCATTGGCCAAGAAAATTAAAATCACCATCAATTTTTCATTACTTGAAAGAGGATAATTTAACCTACACTCCCTATTACGGTATTGAATGCCTTTGAATAATGGATGTATATCAATCGTCTTGATTTTAGTATGTTAAAAAAAGTAGATCAAATCAAAGTTCACAAAAAAGTTTCTGTACTACTTTCTGCTTTGATACCATAAAGTGAAACAAATGTACAAGAACAAAAGATAACTCACGATATGCCAAGATTAAGGATGTCTTCAACCCAGATCTCACCCTTCCCACCAAATCCGCATCTGTTCTGTGCAGTCCATGTAATGACAAATAAGTCTCAAACATAAGTAGGATATCTTTTATACTGTAGGTAAGACAAGAAAGAATTTTTAGTGCTAGTCTTTAGCATGGTCAGGGAGAAGAAAAGTCCCCTATAATAACGCATTTTATACTAAACGTTCCACCAAACTAACACGGCTCAAAGTAAATTAATTTTGCTGAATTTAGAAAAAAAGGAATCAGTTTTTGAATGCCAAGGACTTACAGGATTAAATTTCACTGCAGTAACTTGTTCAATGTCATCTTCACCTAAAATTCCAACTTTTACGAGTTCCAAAAGCTCTTTTCTTGAGATGTTCCATTCTTGCTCCCTCTGATCATTGATCATCAAAACATCAATGACATCATTTCACAAACCAATTCCATCAGCCAAAAATTTTATTCTCGAATGATCTTCACATTTATTTATGTATTTATATTACATTACCCCTTTTAGAATATTTCTCTCAACAATGGCTACTCGGAGACCTTTGGAACACAAGGCCGTGGCGATGAAGATTCCCAAGGTCCCTCCACAAACAATCACATCAAATTTATCTAGAGCCTTCTCAGCAACATCAGAATCAAGAAATGAACCGGGCATAGTGGAAACCACTTTCTGGGGTTCTTGCACAGCTAAAAATCCCACATGAAAATCATCAGAAACACATAAATAAAAGGGTTTGAAGAAAATCAGATTAAGAAAACAGATTTAGTCAGACCTGTTTGAGCAGCACAAATAGAAGACCAAAGTTGGTCCAACCTCTTCAAGGCACTATAAGAGTAGGCTCCACCAGCCCCACCAACTTCCCCACTAACTGAAATGTTCTCCATTATTCTCTACCACAATAACCAAAAAAGTTTTACATATACAACTTTTCAACAACAAATATAATGGCAAATTAAGAAGAGAGAAAAAAAATTCATATATGTTGAGATTTGAGGTAAATTGTAACCTGGGTCCTAGAGGGAAATGCCTGCATTTTGAAGCACAGGCTTCTGGAAGGTCTGTATGCTCTTCCATGAGGCAGGGGATATAGTTTTGGATATTTTAAGAATGCCCCATTACTGCACTGGAGCTGAAGCAACGCCATATGTAGCTTTGGCTGATTCTTTCCTCGGCTTCTTTTCTGTTTGTCTGATTTTGGTTCTCAGTGTATGGCAAGACTTCTGAAGTCTCAAATGGTTATGCGTACCACAACTGGACACGTTAACCACCCGAGAATTGTCTTTAAAAGAGAAGCGAAAAAGCAAACTCAGCATATATATACATATACACACATACACACACGTATTATATGCGGACGAATTTTTAATCGTTAAATTTAATTAAAATTACATTAAATTAAAAAATAAAAAATAGATTGATACATAATTGATGACTGAAATATTTTTTAAGAAAAAACACTAAAAAAATCTCTAAAATTAAATATAAAAATTTAATAAGATGGCATTATAAAAAATTAATTTTATCAACTATTATTAAATTTTTAATTAATTATTTAAAATTTATTATAATTTAGATCAATATTTTTATATTTTAAATAATTATTTTAATTATTTTAAAAAATAGTTTAAATTATGTTATTTATGAAATCTCTTTTTAGTATTGTTGAAAAAAATATTTGGGGTCCAAAAAGAAAATGAAAGTTGACCCAAAAAGCTACCATTATAGTACTGTTTTTCTTTTTCGAAAAAAATTCTCTTTTATAAAAAGTGAAAAAAAAAATCTTTTATCTCGACGAAATTTGTGTCTTTAAGATTCTGTTTATTTTATTGATTTGAATGTAAAATTTAAGTTTTTTTCAGTAAAAAATTCTCATAAATAATTACATATAATTTTTTTTTACTATAGTAAAAAATTTTCATATAAAGTCACATCTAACTTTTTTTGTTATAGTAAAAAATTATCACATAAAATTACATCTAAATTTAAATTAAAAACTCGAATCAATAAATTAAACGAGTCCTAAGTTTTAATTTATAGATTTTCATTCATCTATAGATTTCAAAACTTCTCTCAAAAAAAAAAAAAACATTTCAAAACTTTCTAAAAGAAAAAAAAAAAAGAAAAAACATGTAAGAAAAAATAAATGAGTAAATGAATATAAGCTGACCCTTATAACGTTGGGAAGAGTCGTATATCGGAAAAAGCCTCTTTCTCCCTTTATCCACATTCTGTTTCCTCCTTGGCCTGCGCTTATCCAGTGCCCTGGGTTGCTCTTCTTCTTACAACATCTGAACGCTTTTTTTACCACGTTCACCTGGTAAACACGCTCACATACCTTTTTTTTTCCGTCTCCTCTGATTATACAAGTACTCTTTTTTTTTTTTAATTGAAAAAAAGATATGGCATTTCTTCATTTGCGATGAATTCACATATTGGGGGGAAAATTTTATGTTTCTTGGCTACCAAAAAGGTATTAGGGTTTTCAGAGCTTGTTCAAAATCATAAAAATGTTAGCTTTTTCTGCTTAAAATTTTTTATAGGGCTTTTGAAAATTGAAACCTATTAGTAATTTTGATACTGATCACCACTAAGTGCTGCAATTCCACCGACAGGCACACTCAAACGCCCAAACCAATCCTTTTAGTACATTTTAATCACTTCCTGATTTAAAAATAAAAACCGTCATCTTTGCTCTTTGTCTCAGAAGTTACTTCTGATGCGACAATCTGGAAGAAGTCTGCAATGAAATTTGAGAACGCTTTTATATTCTCGAGAAGTTTGATTTTCAGCTTATTTAAGTTGTTCTTGTGGTTACCCAGATTGAGCGAACTTTGCTATAAATCTTTTTCTTACAGTAGTTCTCTGTGGATTGTGATGTTCAATTTATATTCGTTATAATCCAAGTAAATTTTTTTAACAGTTAAGCTCTCAGGACTCAGAGGCAGAATATATATTTATATATATACACAAGCATATGGCAAGAGTAATCTTGGCCCCAAGTTTCAGCTCCTGCTCCTTTTCTATTAATACAAGCGGCAAGGATTGCAGAAAATCGAGCACCCCAAATGGAGTACGTTACGGTATAAAGGCGATGCGGATAGAGAAACCTTTGGAGGAATTGTACAATGTGAGGGTGGAGCGTAAAGTGGCGTCGGAGCGGCTGGCGGAGCTCGGGGTTTCGAGATGGTCGATGTGGAAGACCGGCAAGTGCACGTTGCCGTGGGATTGGCAGGTGGACCAGCTGGTTTACATTGAGGAAGGGGAAGTGAGAGTGGTGCCTGAAGGAAGCAAGCGTTACATGCGGTTTGTGGCTGGAGATCTCATTCGGTATCCCAAATGGTTCGAGGCTGATCTCTACTTCAATGGTCCATACCAAGAACGTTATAGTTTCCGAGCTTATGGTGATGATTAGGCTCCTGAAGGATTTCATACATATGATAGGAATCAGTTTTGCCATTTCACATTTCGTTTTCTGTGTTGCCCTCAAAGCAAAAGACCACCTATATGTTTTATTGTAGTGGTAAGTTTACCATTTAAGGTCATATCCGAAAGAATTTCAAGTTAATGAGTTTTGTCTTTTTTATTGCTTCAAATGACAATCAATTATGCACGAGATTTTCCCAAGCATGGGATGAATTACTTTAAATATTCCATAGGAGTATATCGCTTGAATCAACGGCAAAAAAGAAATACAAGATGATAATTTTTCCTTGCATTATACAATAAATATTATAAGGACATATCTCTGTAAAGCAAATTCCTTATAATACACATCTCCATGGCTGAAGAGGAACATAATCTAAAACCCAAAAACAATGCAATTGTTATGATATCCACAAAACTCGACCTTCAAATTTCAGTATTTCCCTCTTAGCGTAGGAGTCGTAAAGAACTTGAGGGAATTGAGGCCGTATGATCTCTACAAACCAGCTTCTAGATTCAACCACTTTTGGTTAAAGTTGATCAGGGTAAAATTCACAATTTTCAACTGGTGGGAATTTCAACTACCAGCAGAAGCTCGTGCCTTTGGGCTGGTAGTAATGGCAACAGAGGATGCAAATTTCAAGACAAGAACAGCTTCGTTGCTTACAGCCTTGGAGGCAGCCACATCTTCCAAGCGCTTCCAGGTTGATTCGCGCCTCTGCTGTGTTTCCCTATCCTTGACTTCATCTTCTTGAAATCTCTCCAAGTATTCATCAAACAATGCTTGATCAGCATCTGAAAATATTTTTCTCACATTCAATGTCAAACTCTGAACAGCTTGATTCCAATGATTCCGTGTATTTCTCTCCAGAGCTGGTAAGACCATAGGCAGAATCACTTGGCGGTTCTGGATTATCAAATTTCTTAGGTGATCATTGTTCCACAAAAACAATGTACGTTCAGCTACCTGCCATGCAAAATAAATTAAACAAAATCCCATTCAGTACATTTTAACTGACAATTGAATATTCCACACTGTATACATCAAATTTCACGTCTTTATGTTCCCCTTCATGCGAAGAAAGAGAAAGGTAACAAGAATGATGCAACTCTTCCACAAACAGCAAAATATTATCTATCGCCTGCTACTCATATATTCGCAGTGTAAACATGGATTCCCTACAATTTTCAATCCTTTTCTGGTGTAGGACCGGGTAGAATTGAAGAACATAGAGAAAATTTAGAGAGAGAATGTAATCAAGGAGGAGAAATAGAACCAGGATAGAGAAGAAAAACCACGAGAGAAGCAAAAATAGAGAAAGAATAAGAACTGAACAGGAGGAAACTCAAAACTCAATATCTATTAATAAAAAACAATCACTAATCTATTTATAGAGAATCCTAATCCTATTCTAAAAAGGAGATAAATATAATCCTAATCTAATTCATCATCATTTTCTTTTTTTGATTGGCGGTTATCGGCATCTATCAAGGACAGACATCCTTGTTGCTTTTAGCGTGTTTTGACCTCCACTCACCACCTTCAAATAATAGTGCTGTTGGCCTACGCTCTTTTTATACATACCTAAAAGAGGCCACGGGACGATTTCTCTACCACACACAGAACACAACTACTCCAGCAAAACAAGCTTTAAATTTATGCCAATGTTTTAAATGAATGGTATGGACCCTTTCAATATCATGAAGAAATTTCTTAAAAAATTACCCTGCTAAAGTCATGAAAATAACAAGGGTATTGTAAAATGTACACCTAATCATCCTAGCAACTTTTGAAAGATACATAATATGCTGAACGGGCAAAAGGAAAGCCAGAAACAAGAGATATGATAGTTACACAAATGGGAATAATTCACGCATATATAAAAAATAAATTGCTACCTGAAAATGAAAGCTATTGAGGCAACGACTAATTTGGCGAAATAGAGGGACCATGCAGCGCTGAAACTCGGCTGGCTGAGTGGCTTCCAAAATTTCTTCCAATTCAGTTAGGAACATGACCTCCTTTGAACTATTAGTTACAGGCCAATACTTTAAAAGACCCCGAATAACAGTATCTGCAAGCTTGACATCTTTCTCCACAAATTGAGTAATGCAATACAAAAGCTGCTGATGGTACATTGACACACACTTCGGCTTATGAAGAGGTAACAAAGCACGGACAAGGAACAACTTGTGCTCTTCCTTCAAAGGCAAAGCAAACCCGTTGATTATGCTTCCCAATATCTCGAGCAACTCTGCAATCCCATTGTGCTTTTCAGTCTCGAAAATGAAACGATAGAAGATATTGTTGATAGCTTTCCTAATGAATGGCCGATGCACCATGAACTTCCCGTAAATCCGGTGGAGGATTGTCTTCAAGTAATCCCTCTCTCTTTGGTCCTCAGAGTCAAATAAGTCCAACAGTCTCAACACAAAAGAGTGGTCCACATATCTTTTGGCTAGCTTGGCATCGGTCTCGGATGAAGCCACAAATCTCAACAGGAATTCATACACAACCTGAATATGTGGCCAGGCAGGTTCCATGGTCGGTTCCTCTTCTTCCAAGTCATACGATTCGAGAACCTTATTCTCATGACTCGCAGATGGGAATATCCGAAACAAATTGACTGCCACCATCTGTGTTATCTCTTGCATCACCGCCTCATTGAACTTGGAGTTCACTGACGAAATGTAATCCACAAGCTCAAGCAAAGTTTGCCTCTTGATATCCTTCTTTTTAAGATCGCTCACGGGGTCGCTAAAATTGAATACCACGCAGCACATATTTAGTTTCTTGATGAACAGATTCTGCTTCTCTGAACTTGGGACATCTCGGAAACTTGGCAAAGCCTCGTACCCCCCTGAAGCCAACAAGGGATCCACTTGGGTTACACTGGCAGCCGATTTCTTCGCTTGATTCGACTTGTTCCCACCAGCAATAGTCCCATTACTCGAGCGGGAAATGCCCAAACCCGAAATCGAAGATTTCGACTGAGTCGAAGAGGGTTTCAAGCCGTTACTCGAATTGGGCCCATTATAAGAGTTCACTGAAGAATAGCCATTGTCGACCCCTCCATCGCCGTACGAATCATCTTGAGTTGATTTTGAGGGTTTTCGAGGAATCTTACCCAGTATTTGTTTGATCATATCTACAAAACTATCTTTTTTAATCCTAAACCCTGAATATTTCAAGACAACAAATATCAAGCTTGATTCTTCTACTACCGTCTAAATATTGCTCAAATCATTTTACAGAGGGCGAAATTGTGTTCAAGGCAACTAAAACCCTAATCAGAAGCTGTACACTAATACTCTAGCTGTTTCTCTTGTCAATGAAAAGCCTTGTAATTTCAGAAACGAAGAGTAACTTAAATTGAGCGGAAGAGAGAGTGAATTCTGGAGAAATTGAAAAAGGAGAGTATTAAGTTATAACTTACATTGTGGACGTGATGTTAGGGGTACGGGAAAGTGAAAGAAAACGCGAGAAAATGCGAAAAACCCCAGGAAATCCGAACTAAAAACTACGAGGAAATATCAAAAGGAGAGAAGTTTAAAATAATAAGCGAAGAAAAGGAAATGCCTTTTCCATACACAGCAGCGCTTATTATATTCTCTCCCTTCTTCACGAAGTGCAAACCATATTGCTTTCTCTTCCGACCGTGACTTGACTTTCATCTTTTTTCTCCTTTTCTTTCCTTTTCTTTTTTTTTCTTTTTTTTTTCTTTTTTTTTTTTTTTGAGTTTTGACGAAAGAAAATAGAAAATGGAAGCAAAACTAGAATATGGAATACTATTAGAGAAAGAAAAAAAAATAATTTTCCGTTTATTATTAGGGAATTTATCTGATATTTTTTAAAAAAATTTGAATTTTTGTTCATATTTTTAAGAACTTGACTTGTATATATAAGAGAAAAAATATTGTCGTAAAAAATTAAATTTAAATTTTTGTTAAAAAAACACTATAATAATATTATTTGAGTTGTGAAATGAACAAGACTTACAAACTACTCAAATTTTAAATTCTTGTATTGTATATATAAACATTATTATCAATGATAAAAGCTATACCATAATTTTTCAAGCTCACAATATTCGTTATTTAAAAAGCATGTTTTGCATATAATTTTTATTTGGGCTAATTTTTAGCACTAAAAAGAAAAAATATATATTTTAAAAATATGTAATTATATTTTTTTTAACAATAATTAATTGTTGTGAGCACTAACCTTCCAGTAACATATAAGAAAATGAATGCATTTTTAGATTTTTTTTTTTTTTTTTTTTTAGAATTGATCCTTAAAATTCCACATAAAATTAAAATTCTTTTTTGTTCAATATTATTCTTTTTTTATTTAAGTTGATCTATTCTAATAAAAGGACATATATGATCAAGAAAGTCAATAATAATAAAAAAAATGATTATTATAAAAAGATAGTTTTACACTTTTTCTTAGTTTGAAATGTTTTCTTAATAAGTCTATAAAGATAACATTTTTCCATTTATAAATACATAAAAGAAAAAGGAAATAAAAATATATTTCCGCTGCTGAGGACAACTGAATGAGCATTTAAATTACTTTTATGTCTCACTTGATGTTTATAAGTGAGAAGCACGTGATACTGTGTCAAAAAATAACCCCTATAGCATGGCAGCTTACAGGTGACATTTTTTTATAAGCCAGTTCACAGGTGATATGGGATTGAGTCAAATTTCACTTTTTAAAATTCCAAAGATTAACTCTACTTTACCAACTGCTTTTAAAAATATTTTCCTTCTTTTACCTCCACCAGCTAATTAGATGATGAATTTTGTGGTAGGATATAAATGTAAAATAAAAACTTTTAATCCTTAAATTTATCAAATTTAATTTAATTATTACATGTTTTTAAACCGATTTGATTATTACATAATCTTACGGTTTAAAACTGTATCATGTCATCGGATTCTTTTCAATACCTATCACAAATTATCCATTTAATATGATTATTATTTCTACTAATAATAACAGGGTATTCTTTCCATAGCCTACCACACAATTCTTCTTAATGTAATCATGCTTATGTACGTTAAACTTAGACTTACACGTGAGACGTAAAAATAGTGTCAAATGTACAATGATTTTCCAATTTATCGTCCTTGATGAAGCTACAGAAATAAAGGCGTTCCTTTCCCTCCTGCAGTAACGGCGCCAATGTTTTCAGTTTGTGGCATGAATTGAAATGTATGATTCATCAAAGAGTGATCACACATTGTATGTTCACGAAGTTGATAGACAAATTCAAACTCTTCCGAACCTAAGAGCGTGTTTGGTAGGAGAAAACAGTGCGAGGAAGAAGAAGAGTATGGAAATTAGTAGAAAGATTTGTATTCTGAAAAGGAATTCTCTAAATTCAACGTGCTGAAACAGCCAATTAAATTTAAAAAAAAAACAATAAAATAAAAACTGTAGCCATTTATGACATTTTTACTTTTTGGATATGAGGCCATTTAGGTAAAATTACCTGATAACTATAACCAAATGGACGATTATAAATGCAACATATTACACTACCCACTACTATGGCTGTTATTATTGCTAGTTTTACTACACAATCCACATGAGCTTCAAAAGACAGGCCAATGTTGCAGGGTCACAAATCTTCCATTGAAGCCAGCTCCTCAAAAGAAATGACCTGAAAAATGAACAGATTAAGGCCAGAGTTTCCAAAACCAATTAATGAATGTCCAATGATCACTTCTGCAATTTCTATGAACACAACAGGGATCCTTCTGTAGCAAGTCGATCATCAGTTCAGCGGGCAGACTCGGAACTGACTGATTAGGTAGTACCTCAAGACTTGATGGTGAAGAATAATTTTTTTTTAAAAGGAAAAAAATACAAATTATAAAGCTGCATCTCCCTCAACCCCAAGCCCTACACCCTTTTTATCAGCCAAGAAAAGAAGACAAAAAAGGGAGAGAGTCTATAAAACAGTTACAATGGCATGCATACAGTAGTAATCCACCAGCAACAACCACATCACATCAAATCCCAAGTTTGTTTCCTCCAAAATCATTTCAGTTTGATTTGTTTTCGTGTGTTCTTCTGTGCTCTTTTTAACAAGATTATTGTGCTTTTTGCACAGTACTTGCAAGGGAAACACAGATCACAAAGTCATCTCCTACATCTAGCACACATACAAACATTGAGCATGATAAATTAGAGGGAGAAAAAAAAAAGGCCTTTGGTTTGTGCAAGCACAGTATCTTCTCTGCACTGTACATTACAAACACACAACACTGGCGCTAATGCCAATGAACTAGATACTCCTTGCTGTGCCCAATGAAAAAATTTCATCTCTTCCTGCGCTTCGGCTCCACCTGGGGTAAAAATTTTGGAACATTACACTTGAGAAAAGAAAGTTCTCAAATGAAATATAATTTTAGAACAGTTATCAATCTGGTTATCACTTATCAATCGGTTATGGTTAGTGGTTACCCTTACTAGGCCAGGACTAGCTGTTTGATTAAGTGTTATTTGCTGATATTTGCATGCATAAGCTAAAATAACTCCTTTTGCAATGATCAGAGATTAGGAAAAGGCATAAATTAGATATGTTTGAGCCCATTTAATAGCATCAAGAGACTGACAATGACAATTAATTAAGATAAAACATGATATTTCTCTACTAAACAAGAAAACTAATGTACTAATTGATACACATTCACTGAGGGATAATTGATACACATTCACTGAAGGGGCAGAGCATTTTCAGCATTATAAACTCTTGCTAACAGCGAAAAGTGGTCACATTCACCATAATATTTCCAACAACACCACAAAAAGAACCCTGCAACCACACACAAGGGAGCAAGTGAAAGAGTTCTCACCTTAGTCTCAACAGATGGCGATACAGGGAAAGCATTCAAAGATCTTTTGGCATCGTCGTCTGATGAACAATCAGAACATAAAAAGTGATCCAATTTCTTTGCCTCTTCAATGGTCATACCCATACAAGAGGGATGAAACCTGCAAAATGCTTAATTTTGAAATCGATGGATAACATTATACAAGTTCATATAACCACATTATGCACATCATACATCTTAAGCACTAAACCCCGCCTTTTGTTTTAGAAATGCACACCATTTTTGGGACATGTTTTTTCCTCTGTACCTCGTTACCTTAGCAAGCAAGAAATGCAACAAAATACCCCGCATCAAATTTATAAAAATAAATCAACGTGGCAACCATGGCACTTGGATAGAACATTCATTACCTTTTCAATTTCATAATAGCATTTCTAGAGTCTTTATGAGAAATAATCTAACAGCACAAGACAACATATTCAAAGTTATTTTAAAAAAAAAAAAAAAAGGACGAAATTATATGCCCTTACATACAACATCCAGATGGGAAGTGGAATGCTTTGTTTCACTTTCAACAACTTGCCATAACAGCCGTGGTTCAGTACTCAATTAGAGAATTTGGTACTGGAGTCAATGTAATTAAACAGAAAATGAATAGGCAAAGCATTATTTAATAAGTTAAATTAATATCAATTTGTAGCTGCCTTCAATCCATATTAAGTGGAACCTATAAAAGTGGTATGGCGTAATTGATGTCCCCTACTAGTCAACCAAGACATGCTTGTGATTACTATAATATATTCACCTCATGGAACCATCTTCCAAACAATTGCAAGAGTACCCTCTGTTCAGATATCACCAACTATTAAACCACTAGGTAACTTTGCAAGCCTATTATGGCAAAAGTATAGCTTTTAGCATTAATCAGGTCAAACAGAGAGTTAACAACAAAAAATGTGCCACATTACTTCCCAAAAGGATGCTCTATGGAGGAAGCAACGAGGACTGGGCAAAAGGGAAGAAAAAATCAACCTTGTTCTTTTCACAACTCAAGTTTTATTGCTACAGTGTTTTCTTTCACAAAAATTTAAATTCCATTTTTTTGCTACAGTGTTTTTCTCTCACAAACACAACTCAAGTTCTTAAATTGAGTTGTGAACCAAACACCCTTCCCAGCTACATTACATTTTACTGTTTACAAAGTAATTGTTAAGAGCTGCTGAAAGCGAGCCAGTGCAGACACTCTGCACCTAAAACATGATGTGTAAGACCCTAAGATCCTCTACGAGTGATTTATCTTCTCTTCTTAAAGAAGTATAACTTTAGGTAGAAGGTTCATCAGCTAATAAAGAAGATACATACTACTAGAATTAAAAGCACAGCGACCAAATTTAACTGGTGAATAAAAAACTCAAACAATTTACTATTGAAGCAAGCCTATAGTCCAAATCACCGCAGGCAGAATCCACAGACACAATGTCAAATCCAACTATCGATCGAACCCAACCAACGTTGAAAGAATCCAACACGATGCAAATCCATCATCATTGAGCAAATAACAAATAGAAAACACAAACTAAATTACCAGTCCTTGCACCCCTCGCATTGCACCATAAGGTCGTCCGGGTTATAGGGCATCTCGCATTTACAATACCTGCAATCAAAATCCAATTCCAATTCAAAATCACCAACTAATCAAAAATCGCAGAACCAACTCAAACGCATAAAACCAAAAGAAACTCACACGGCGACGCGGTCGGGGGTGAAGCCACCGGTGGCAGCCTTGTACTCGAACCTACAGAAGTAGTCCTCAGCTCCCACATTCTCAAGCTTGGTGTAGTTCTTGAAGGAGTGGACTATACACTTGCCTTCTATGGTGTGGGCACTCTGCACATCGTAGTGGTCCGATAAGAAGAGCTCTTTCGCGCCGTGGAACTGTCTCCGCCCTCCGATCGACTCCTCGGGGCGATAATACCACCGGACGCGGACCTTCACGTTGTTCCGGTGATCGGCCTCGATCTTCTCCACGCGCGCCACGTAGGGAGGCTTATCGGAGTCTGATGGTCGCATCAACACACAATCCCCGGCTGCAAAATTACCCACCAAAATTCAAATCTTCAGCAATCAATGCAAATGGATACATAGCAGAAATATAAATATTAACAAAAATATCGGGCTTTTACACTACAAAATTCAAAATTTGTGGCAAAAAAAAAAACAGAGAGAGAGTTTTGGGGTCGAGAGAGAGAGTACGTCTAACGACTTTGTTGGTGCCCTTGATAGTGTAAGAGTCGAGGTCCTTTTTCCCAGGTTTGGTCTTGGCCATGAATGGATTGAGTTATTACAGACTTAGTGACGAAGAGCGATATATAGATATATATATATATATATATATATAGAGCGAGAATTTCGGAAGAAAATGAGCAAAATGCGAAGAAGAGATTGATACGCAAGTGAAGGGGTTTTGGAGGGTTTAACGGGATTACGAGAGGTGAAGCTGATTGGGAGAGTTGGGTGGGGGTTTTGGAGAGTAAAGTGAAAACCCTAGAAATTCTGGGAAAAGTGGAGAGAGAGAGAGAGAGAGAGAGAGAGGAGCGTGGTTGGACAGAGAGAGCGATTTTGTTGGGATGCGACTTGGAAAGACGAAACAGAGTGGAGGACACATCATCATCATCATCATCATCCATCTTATGCATGCATGCATCCCATCTTTAGCATTGATTATTTTTTTCTTTTTCGTTTTCTTTTTCAGTTTTCCTGATCTCTTAAATGATTTTTTACCGTTTAATTTAATTAAAATTATATTAAATTAAAAAAATACATATAATAAATAGATTTAGATATAGATTTAATAGTTGAAAAATAAAATACTATTAATAATTTATTTTTATAGAGACTATCAAAGAAAATTTTTATATATTTATATTGAATCTGTAATTTTTTATTTTTAATTATTAGATAGATCTGTATTAAAAACTATTTGTTTTACATATTTTTTTAATATGATATTATTTTAATCAGATCTAACTATAAAAAATTAACCTTACCAATATTAAAGCCTTACCAAAGAAAATTTGTATTTATATATAAAATTACAATAGAATATATACTCACATGTGACACTCATCTATACTCACATGTAACATGTAAATATTAAAATGAAATTAAGAAAAGTAATTTTAATTATATGAATTTTTTGTTCGGACATCTTCTCAACTTTATAGGTTTGACAAATTGCTTCTTCAACTTTTAAATTTGCCCTTGAAACTTTGATATGCATTGTAATGTTAGTCAAACTGAAAACGAAACTAAAATTTTAGATGGTTTCTTACACATGAATGTTTAGTAAGGCTAATAATAGTCTTTTTGTATCAAATTAGTCTCCATATGCACATCATGAGCAAAAAATCTTTTCAAAATTGAGGAACCCTCAATTTTTTCCCACAAAATGTTTAATCTTTTATTTTAAAAAAAATTCACTCATGATGTCCTTATAGTGACCAATTCGATATAAAAAGACTAGAATTAGCCTCACTAAATGTTTATGTCGAAGAAACTATGTTTGTTTTCTATTTTGACTAATAATGCAACAAATTTCAAAAATTTAATGGGTAAAATGCTAAAATTAAGTTGAGTGACTAATTTACCAAGCACTTATGACTTGAGTTAGGATGACTTGAGTTCAGATCTTGATTTGAGTTAAGATGTATTTGAGTAATGGTTTGAGTTAAGAATCTAATTTGAGTTTGTATTTAGATGTGCACATTTGAGTTATGGTTTGAGTTGAGAATTTATTTGAGTTTGTGTTTGGGTGGGTTAAAACTTGAGTTTGTATTTGGATAATATTTTAATAAAAACTCAATGATGATGAAAATTTTTAATAGGGTATATGGGTTAGGTTTTGTTCGTCTCTTCATTATTGACGCATAGAAAAAAGAATCATCTCAAGAAGAGTTAAAACAAAAAAATTATAACGTTTTTAAGGATATTGAAAATAATATTCATTAACTTGAGTTTGAGTGTAGGAACTTGAGTTTAAGGAGGGCTTGAACCTAGATTTAAACCTCAAACTCAAGGTTTACAAAAAAAAACATAAACTTAAATCTAAGTTGTAACTTGAGTTTAACTTTGTTTTGAGTTTGGGTGAAAAAAAACACACCTTTAAAATTAAGGGAATATTCGTACAAAAGGCTTAATTATATTTACTTATAGTTTTGTAAGATGTAATAATAATAATAATAATAATAAACCTCAAACTCAAGGTTTACAAAAAAAAACATAAACTTGAATCTAAGTTGTAATCTTTTTTTTGAATTTGGGTGAAAAAAGACACACCTTTAAAATTAAGGGAGTATTCGTACAAAAGGCTTAATTATATTTACTTATAGTTTTGTAAGATGTAAATGTAATAATAATAATAATAATAATAATAATAATAATAATAATAATAATAATTTTTGCTAGCATACATAACTAATGGTACTAATT